>NC_056583.1:7692244-7992244 GCF_018340385.1 Cyprinus carpio
AGTTTGGAAATTACAATTATTAATGATTTTGAAGTAACCATCTTCTGCACATCAAGGCTGAATTTATTTGATCAAAAAAATAAAAAAAACAGTTACATGATACAAACATCACAATGTACCCAACTCTATAGTGATGAAACTGCCCTGAACATGTTTTCTATCTCTGTATATATACTCACATTATGTGCCTTCCACAAGGTTTGAGTATCCTTGTCTTGGTGCTCCAGTGACTCCTTGTTAACCTCTGAATCCTGCAAGCAGTGGAACTGCATATCCTCTTTTGGAGAAGACTATGAAAAATGTAAATAAAAATAAAATGCTGAAGTAATGCTATACTGTATATACAATTAATAGGGTAAACACTTTATAATAACTTTCATTAATAAATCGTTAATAAACATTATATAATATTTAATGGATCATTTGTTAATATATATTCAACATTTGTGAGATAATGTGTTTGTTAATGTTTGCTAATAAACTTATTAAACATTAGATAATGTTCAAACAAATCATTATTTCATGTAAGTTAAAATTAGGGCTGCCCTCGACTAAAGATTTGTCTGGTCGACTAGTAGTCGTACATTTTAAGCATTATACTGCGTTCCAAATTATTATGCAAGTGACATATCAATAGGATTTTGGTACAATAAAGAGTCAGATTTTTGTTTGTGTTGTTTTTCACATCTTTTTAGATAACTGGTATAAATCTCAGACGGATTACACAGTCCAAGAATATTTTTTATTATTATTATTATTTTTCAGATTTGAATTGTTTCATTTGAAAGTAGACATTTCACTCTCTATAGATATATTTTTCATGTCTGTAAGGCAATTTTACATGGAGTTTCGCGCTCAAGTTCACAGAGGCCGAGATGGCAGAAAGCGCATCCTGTCACTTTCATTATTTTACAAAAGCACAATATTTTGTTGTTACAGTGAGTGCACACAAATAAAAGTAGAGGCTTTACAGATTCAAAATATGTATTACTCTTCTCTGTATGATGGAGTATTTTGAGAGCAAGTGACTGCACCGGCACCTCCATTTATCATGCTGTGAGCATGCTACTGTTCAGACACTTTAACAGCGCACATTTTTCTAGGTTAACATTAGATTGAGCAGCCATGTGAAGTTGCTAATACTTACATATTTCAGACGATAAGCCTTTTGAGGTTGATGAATGATAGGTTTGCGTTTGTATGTAGGTTACTGTATTACCACAAAATCCAGCCATTAACGATCTGTCCGTCACAGACTGCGTTACCTCACCACTTCCTGTGGATTTTTTTTTTCTGCGACTAAGCAACTAATACAATTTTGGTCGACCAAGCTTCTTCTCGTCGACTAAAGGTTAGTCGACTATTAGGGGCAGCCCTAGTTAAAATGCTTACAAAAGTCAATAAATTTTTTATAAAAAAAATATTTTTTAAAAAATATTTGTTTTCCCTATTTATTTATGATTCAAGGAATATCCTGTTCAATGATATACTGAAGAGTAGTGTACTCTGAGTGTTTAGACAATAAAAACATTTTATTTTTTGCACCAAAATGACAATCTGTTGTCTTTAGCAAGCATTTAGCTGAACTTAACCAGCCACAATTTACACAAACCATGTTATAATTAGCTGGTTCAAACCCCATAAAGGTATTAGATGATTAGTAATGTTTTATAAACATTTAAAAATTATGAATAGTTTCAACTTTTGGCTACTGCAAAAACATGAACAAATGATTAATAAATGATTAGTAAAGGTGTGAATAGGGTAAATTCAGGTCTTTCAGGACACATTTTGGCATTGAGATGACTTTTCATAAAGGTACTAATGATTAGTAAACATTTATAAACATTCGCAAATGATGAATAGTTTCCACTTTATATTGGGTATTGCAAAAACATGAACAAACGACTAATAGATTATTTGTTAAGATGTGTAAATAGAGGTCTACACAACAAACAAAGACCAACAAATGAAGATCATATAAACATTTAAATTTACATTAAATAATCATATGTTAATCATTAAGTAATGTTGGGTAAGTTCATTAGTAAACATTAACAAGAACATTATCACATATTTCTAGCTATGTGAATATATATTAACTATTAATCTGTTAAGAATTATATGATGTTTGCTAATGATTTATAATTGAAAGTTATTATAAAGTGTCACAATTAACAGTATAATTAACAGCATACAAATGAAATACAGGTCTCATCACATCTGTTTGTTTTTCCAGGAACTTTCACAATAGATTACAACAACATTACAATACCCCAAAATCAAAATAAATAATTTTTTCTATTTAAGAAAATGAATCCTATTTTAACACAATTAAGCTGTTTTTGTATTGTGACAGCATGATTATTGCAACAATTATGGCAGTTAAACAAAAATGATGTAGCATTTAATCCTCTGGAGTCTAAGGGTATTTTTGGGGCCTGGAGAAGTTTTGTCATGCCCTGACATTTGTGCTTTTTTCAGTTTCTTATAAATATCTAAATGGCTAAAGTCTAATCTCACTGTAATCAGCACAAACTGGGCTATAATAATATGTGAGCAGCATGTATGTACATGATTGTGTTTTTGAGAAAAAAAAAATGTTATGCGTGGTTAGTGAAAAACTAAAAATGTTAAATCACTTGAATAAGGCAATAAAACACATACAGAAAATTGGTTCCCGGGACTTTTGAGAACTGGAGCTTGTAACCTTGAATTTTTTTTTCTAAATGATGTGAAAATCATCTTGTTTACTCACTTACAGAAAACAATATATTGATTTAAATTTTCTAAGACACTTTTTGTTGGTAAAAGTCATATGCGAGTAGGCGTCAACTATCATGAATTCACACCTGAGAAGACAAAGGCCTGCATAATGAGCTACATAATGAGCCATTCAGTCAGCTGTGTCACTGAGAGGGATGAGTTACAAGAAAGAATGTGAGGACAAAATAAATGTATATAATTTTATGTTTGTAGTTTATTTAGAATATATTTAATTATCCCACAACATAATTTAATACTCACTTGTGAGTGCAGTTAAACAGTTTATTAGGAACAATCAAAGCTGACTTTCAAACTGAATTTTTTGCATCATTACTCCAGTCACACAATCCTTCAGAAATCCTTTTAACAATCTGATTTTCTACAAAAAAACATTTATTATTATTATTATTATCATTATTATTATTATTATTATTAATGTTGAAAAGAGCTGAGAATATTTTTTTTCAGGTTTTTTAGGGGGGATAAATTGAAAGAATAGCATTGTTTGTTACATTTGGTACAGTTACATTTATTGGTACATTTATATTATTTACATCAAGCTTTTGAATGGTATAGTAGTGTATAATTGTTATTGAAACTTCATGATATTTCATTTGATTGTACATTTAGTGAGGAATTATAGTTTGGAAAAAGTCTTTGTAAAAAGTCTAACTAGTAAAATGTTTACACGTTATGTGAAAACTAGTACAAGTATATAAATAAATAAGAGACTTATTCATGTTTATGATCTCTGCTGAATAAAGTGCTTCATTCTTTTTTCTGAGGAAATCCAAATCTCAAATCCTCAACCACATCACATCTTTCTGGGGTGAATTATGTCTTATTCCTCTCATCGCGAAGCAAACAGTAAAATAAAAAAAAACTTGAAGAACAGTCTCGCTGCATTGTCTTCTGTTGTGTGGGCATATTCAAGCCGCGCGCTTCAGTGAAACATTATAATTTGAATAGCGCGCTCGGCGCGGGGCGTGGTCGCATTAGAAGATAATGAAGGGAGACGTGAAAAACGGACATCGCGTTGTTTTTATATGGATTACTTTATCACAGAATATTTGTTTACGGCAGCACTTGTTTAGTTTAAAAGTAGACATGTCAGGCTTTCTACAGATACCTCTCTCATGTCTCTGTGTTGAGTATTCACGGAGTTACAGTTCATTTTAATGACGTGTTTGTAAATGAAGATAAGCGCAGACCAAGGCTGCAGACAGCACTCCTGGTTTGTTATCTTTATTTTATAAGTGCACAAAGTTTTGTTGTTATTATGTCTGTATACAAAAAAAGTAGACCCTTTACAGATTCGATTGATGTATTGCTCTTATCTGTACGATCCAAACTGAAAGTGTAATTTAAGTTCTTTTTGGGGTTATCAGGAGAAAATACCCCAAAACGCGTATACGCGTTAATCGACTCCAGAGGGTTAAATACTATTAATATTAATAGATTATTTGTGGAGTATATGTGGTAGAATCTAATATCAATATGTGGTAAAATCTCTGACAATAATAGGAATTACAAAATAAAAATAAATAGAATAAAAGTGTGTTTAATGAAAATGTCACAATGCAAATAAATAATATTAATAATAATAATAATAATAATAATAATAATAATAATAATAATAATAATAATAATAATAATAATAATAATAATAATAATAATAATTACTTAAAAAAATAATAATAAATAAAAAATATTGGCCTAAAATATTGGCCCCATTTTACCACTTTTTTTCAAAACTACAGTTTTCTGAGTGATTTTTTTCTGCAGTGACTTTAGACTGGTGTCTTTGTGAATTTTGGTTGATGTTTGAAGTCATTTCTCTTAAGCAAATATTTAGACTATAATACATACGAGCTGCTGGGAAAGTTCAGCGATCATCCTGTCTTTGCTTCTGAGCTCATTTTTCAGTTCTTGAACCTCTTTCAGGAGAAGTGCCACCTAGAAAATAACAGAAGACAAGATGAACCTGTATCTTTTTTGCTCAATCAAAAGCGTTTTGCTTAGTCATATGCGGTCAGTTATTAGCCTAACATGGTTATTTAATATTACTATTTGTTTTTGTTTTGAGGTGAGTTGGCTCTGCTGTTGGTGCATTAAACTCAATTCAGGTTTATAATGTCATGTTAATAACGCATAACATACATATGTCAGCTCATTTAAATAAAGCTCTTGCTTATGTCAGAGCTGTTGGCATAAATGATTTTGCCTAATCAGATGTCCCAATTCTCATAAACATGGCCTCACTGTTACAAACAATGTTTCAAAACAGTTATCATTAACCTATACACATATTTGTTAATTGAAATAAAGCAAAAAAAAAGGAAATAAAGAAATAAAATACACAGATGAAAAACATAAATTAGAAATATTTACTAACTGAAATTAGTTTAAGTTAAAGCACTAAAATCACTAAATGTAAATAACAATAAAATTAAAAAAACACATAACAAATTTACAAAAAAATTAAAGATCAAAATGAAAACATAAATGAAAAATAAAAAAATTATCCTTCAAAATATTAAGAAAAACTAGAATAGCATATAAATAATACTAAAAACAACACTTTTATAATAAAATAAAATAGTTCTGTGCTAAATATGCGGAAAAGCCGATATGCTAATATCCATCTAAAACTACTTTATTAAATAATAACTCTCTTATTATTTAATATTTAGACTGAGAGAGTTAAAAATTGGATTACACATTGTGGAAAAAAAAGAAACAGTGACCAGATAAAATAATTTCCTTTCCAAAATGAATACATTTTAATATAAATATATGTTAATGAAAGCATATGTCCATTTGACAACTATCTTTCTCCATGTGTTTAAAAAAAAAAAAAAAGGTCCCTTTTATATTAGATGTCTAACTACTATGTATACAGTATTATTGTGTACAGCTTATTATGTTGTATTGCAAATCACTCTTGCGTCTATTGAAATGGGATACAGGTAAGGTTAAGGACACCTTTAGTTGGATAGTCAGGATTAAGGGTGGGTTACAGGGTAAAAATTGGTTCAAAACTGTAATTACATGCAGATATTTAAAAAATGTACAATATAAAAACAAGTATGTATGTAATAAGTACTTTGTATCAAATGATTAATGCCAATGTTAGTACATTATAGTAAAAGACAATATAAAGTGGGATATAAACTTTTTTTTTCCTGAAACACAGAATTAATGTGACAGAGTCATGTCTTTCAAAAAACTGAGCAGCATCTCACATGAACCAGGTTTAAAAAGATTCAAACCACATAATTAGATTGGGTCCCACTTTATATTAAGTCGCCTTAACTACTATTTACTTATACTTATACTTTTGTACTTATATTTTAAAAATACCTCCATGTAATTACATCTGTAATTAATTTCTGTAATTACATTTATAATTACACTGTTGACCCATTCCTTACACCTTAACGCACCCTTACCATACCACCAAACCTGTCCCTAACCTTGCCCGTATTCCACCTTAGTAGCAGCAAAAGTGTTTGCAATACAATGTGAACACAATAAGTATATTGTACTTATTTTTTTATGTAAGTACATAGTAGTTAAGGCCACTTAATATAAAGTGGGACCTTAGATTGCACTCCACAGGCTTGCATGATGACAGAACATCATAGTTTATTTCCGCTATCTTCAAAATCTTACAGGGACAGTGTGAAATACCCTAAGTATCATTCTTCATATTTTCTCTAATAAATTGAATAAGAAGTACTGCTTTGCATTTTTGTGGATGAAAAGATAATATAACAGAGCTAGACGGACCTGGACAATTATTATTATGCTCAAAAATGTAAATATGAAATATGGCTTCAAACACATTGTTACCCTTTTACAAACCCCACTTGAAAAAGTAAAATGTCTGAGATATAAGGAAGAACAAGAACTTTAAATAAGACAGTCACAATCTCTTACCTTCTGATCAAGTAAAGACTGGTCATTGGATTGTGGTGTATGAGCCTCTAAAGTATCTTCAACTGAACCATCTGTCTCCATCTAGAACAAACCACATAACAAAATCAATCTTGTAGTTCTGCAGTTGAGCCATATGTTATATTGTTAAAGTTCCTCAGGGTATAGAGAAGGTTACACCTTTTTTGCTCCACTGACTGCCATTCATTTGTATGTGAATAATTGAAGTCCAGAAATACAAGCTAATACAAAGTTCTGCACTCTCACCTGCATCTCTGCACCCCCTGAATTAGACACTGTGACACAGAATAGCAAACCAGCCAGAAGTTAACAAGAGCAGGATACAGCTCCATAAGATGCATTTACTCTAACAGCAGTTTTATCACTGGAGACACAGTGTCATTGTGCTGCTGGCTGCTACTAGTCGTTCTACACTCCCTTTGCCATTCACCAACTCCACCAATGAGTGTAAATGCCCTTTAGATAGCATGCTGGGCCATGCAGATCCATGCCCTAGCAATTAGCGCACATGTTCCGCCATACTGTGATGCCTGTATCATTTGTAGGCCCCATTACTCCATGATTTTCTCACCAATTATTTCCTTTCTTCTCTCTATTACCCTCTCATTTCAAGTCAACATGAAATCATAAGGCCAAAAAATATATGCATGCATACATTTTTTATCTACCAATAAAAGAGACACAAATGGTCCATTATTACTCTGTTTCATTGTAATGCAGCTCTTGAGAGAAACATTGAAAAGTTCTTTGAAAAGAGAAACCCAAGAAATGAGCTGTATTGTAATATGAATATATTATCAGGGTCTTTTTCTTACACTGGACTGCTGTATTTTTATCCAACAATCAAACAAAAACTAAGGAACTTACTTGTTTGGAAAAAATCTCAGATTATTATTATAATTTTTTTTAATCATGTAGTATACATACAGTATAGCACTGATGTCCCTCGGATGACCCGAGTTCAAGTAAGAGCTTGAGATCCTTTCCCTCTCCAATTGATTTCTGTCTCTATCTATCTCTATCCATTGTCACTCTCAAAGTATTTAAATACAAAATAAAATAGTATTTAAAAAAAATTGTAAAAGTTAAATTGAGTGCAACAGAATGGAAAATAACTCGGGGGAATCAAGACACCAAAAGTTGACACATCATCTTAAAAATGCAGTGTTTGTGGAGCAATACCCTGAATAAACACATGCAGACGTTATATCTGCATTTGTACATAGACCAACAAGTACTACATATTGGGATTTTCCAATTTTAGAGTGCTGACATTCAAACAGTTGCTAGTTAGTAGACTTACAACTTAACCTCAATAATTGACTAGTAGGTTGTTGGACAGTATTCAGATAACACCAAAGCTTTTAGGAAAGCAAGTCTAAGAATACAGGTCTTAGAAAGCGATTGAAAATTGATTGAAAAATGTGTTGAAAAACACAAGACGCTGGCAGTGGAATGGAGAAAAAAAAAACAATGTTATAAGACACAAGTCAAACTTCTTTAAACTTAAGAGCCATGTTTTATAATGTTGTTTCATGTGTGAGACACTACAGTCAGATGCATTCACATGTTTACATAGAAAAAAAGAATGTAAATGCAGCATAGTGGATTGCAAAAACCTGTAAAGAACTATTACTGCTTGTCTGATATCTCATGTTTGGATGATGGTGACAAGCTGAAAGATGCTGAAATTTTCTTTATTTTTTAGAAAAAGCATTTAATAATACTACTGGTGTTATATGTTTTGTCATTTTGACAAATTGATAGTCTACATTTTGGCTTAGAAATATTTAGCATTTTTCTTATTTTATTTTATTTCTGAACAAAGGTTTAAGACAAGTTTGTACAATAGTTACCTACATAATTCATGTATCTTTCCCGCAAAGTGAAGTAGCTTTACATTTAAACAGTGTCGACCACTTTCATGTGTGGTGCACTTGGAATAGGACATTAAACAGATGGTTTTGCAAGTTTTTAATAAAGAGAATGTTACTTGAATCATGTTGTGGTCACGTTTTTAAGTTGACTAGTTAAAAAGGTTGCCTGGCTTTTTCTTGTAGCATTTTCTTGTTGCTATTTGCACTAACTGCACTAATTTAAATGGTTAGCTAGGCATGGTTAGCTAACCCCTCCTCATCCTGATTTTTAGAGATGACAAGAGGGACTATGACTGGAACTCGAGGGTCTTGGTTACTTGTGTTCAAACACAAGTTTACAAAAAGTGTTCCTGTCGCTTCATATAACCCAGATTGCACGTCTGATGGCAGATGGAGTATTCTGACGACGACTTTCATACCTTTTATGGACCTTGACACTGCTATTTACTTGGCAGTCTATGGGACAGTCTCAAGCCTCCAAGTTTTCATCTAAAATATCTTAAATTGTGTTCCGAAGACAAACAAAGCTTTTACAGGTTTGGAACGACATGGGGGTAAAGTGATTAATGACAAAATTTTCATTTTGGGGTGGAGTATCCCTTTAATACTGCTTCTACTGGAGCATACAAAAGATTACGGCTTTTGAGATTGTATATTGACTTCGGTTCCTGTCATCACACTTTTTAATCACTCAAATAATAAAGCAGCAGAAAATCAATAAATTTTTCTATAATAACAGGGGACCATTATCTTGTTTAGCATCAAACCAATTATCACCCATTGAAGAAAAAAAAAGAAAAGAAAAAAAAGATTGTTTTTCTGTCTTGACGCAGATCATATGAAAAAATCGATGCTGTAGACACTGATATTGATATTTGTCAGCAAAGAAGAATAATTGTGCTGGGGGAATGATGTTTTGTTTTGTTTTTTTGTTTTTTTATATTGCATGAAAATTGCATTTCTGAACACAACATACACAGCATTCATCCAGACCATCAAGTCAAATATTATTTGTGCATTCCTGAAAAATGATGAGGATCTGAGCTCATAAATCATAAGAGTCACATTACACTCGCATTAATTTAGAGCATGACTTGACTGTGTAATTAAAACCTGTTGATGGCTCAGGCGAAGTTAATCACAGCAGCTAAATAAATGTGCTGACAATTAAAAGTAGATGATCAAATAAGTTACATTACATTACAGCACACTGGAAAAGATTCAATTACAATTTAATTGGGAAAGTTTAAATTATCTTATCTTAAATTTTCCTTTAAATTAAGGTAATATGAGCTGAACTGACAAGATTTATAATGAAATAACAGAATGACTAAGTTTGTACTTCTGTTCTCTTGCGATGTTACACTTAAGGAGACACAAGGTTATTTGCATTATAGTGTTTTCTTAGACAAAATTAGTTCACTTGATTTAATGTGAGGTGCAAAGATCATGACTGTTCTAATGAAGGTTCTAATCAGACCCTTGGGCCCCTTGCTTCTCACGCTGTGATAAAAAGCTAGTGACATTTTGGTAAATAATTCTGTTTTAAAACACATGACTATCATCATATGACACTATTGAAATCAGATTGTACTGTCCCTAGCCTCCACAATGTCAGTTGTGTTTTGATTGATATTGTGTGTGTTAGCCATGTTTTGGCATTTTGCCGCTTAGAACAAGAAAACAGTTTAACCTGGTTGATAAAAGCTATTTTTGACAAAGTAATATTATCAACCAAAGACGCATTATGTTCAACAATTTTAACTAAACCAAATTGTTTATGCTTGTAAAGCTGCTCTCTTACAGTATTGTCATTTCCACTTATATAGTAATAGCATAAGAATCACTGGGCTTATTTCTTTTCCACTTTTCTAAGCCAATTTATGCAGTTAATAAAGCTGAAAGTTGTAGGGTTGCTTTTGTTTTGCTGTTTTTCCTAGCAAGATCTGGCAACACTGTCTCTTTAGACGCTCAACCACTGATCAAACTCACCTGCCTGTAACTTTCTAGAAAGCCATAAACACCTTGATTAGCTTTGGTGTTTGAGGCTAGAGCTGCCCACCCTTGCTTTAGACATAAGACTACAGGGCTGAAGAAAGGCAATGAATAATGTGCAAAATATGAGAGACACATCTCTAATATGCATGTAAATATATGTCATGTCCTGAGATGTATTACTGCACCTGGTGATGTCTGAGTTTCTGGTGTTATTGTTTCTCTCTGTTTCCATGGTTTTCAGTGTGCTACCGCTTGTACAGACACTGATTGTTGACCTGCTACTAAATTGTTCACCTCCTGCGCATGTATGACCAAAATAAAAAATGCACTGGGTAAATACGTTTATTTGCACACCGACATGGTTGACAGCTGTCAATGCACAATCACCTTTTTAGATTGGCAAGCTGTAATACTGTATTGGATTTTCATTCATACTGAAAGCACAAATCTAGGCTATGCACTACTAGATTCAGAGCAAGATGGAAAACTGTGACATTTCATTCATTAATGCACTTCACTTGGCAACACTAAAACCTGCAGCACACATAGTTACTTGCTCGCAACCCACCAAAATAACAGCTTGCTGAGTTTAGATTTGAAAATGATTAAAATTAATAAAAATATTGAAAGAAAAAAGAAACGGAAGAAAATGACGATTTACACTGTATTTTTATGTGTACCATAAAATAATTGTATTTTTATTTATCACTCATATTTATTTTAAAATAGAATAGTATTATTGCACTTTATTTATTATTTAATTTATTATTTAAATAAACAAATTGTAATAAAGTGCAGTTAGAGCAACAAACCAAATCTCCAGGTGCTCTCATGAGAACCAGCCTTAAAACCTATGTGCATCCCTGGTTATATATGCAAAGCATTCGTTTGTGTCTGACCTGAAACAGTGTCTTCAGTTGAAGCAGCTGTTCTTTGACAGAAGAGCAGTCTTGAGCCATGTTTTTCAGAGTCAAATCATCCAGTGTCACATGGTTTGACTTTGACCTCTCCAGTCCCTGTTCCTTACTCCCGTCAAACGACTGCAAAATGCCACTTCTGTAGGTCAGACAGAAAGAAAGCGATCATAGAACATGTACCAGGTCAGCCAGAGGCCTGCAGAATAAAACTTTAGACAGGTCAACAATACTGAGTTGTCCAATGACAGCAATGTAATCCAGAATCCACCTCGATATATATAGGAGGTCTGCCAACATGGCTTTGAGAATGAAGCGATAGAGACAAAGGACAGTTGTGTTCAGTCAAGTTTAAAGTTCTCATGTGCAATGACTTTTCGGTGTCTATGATTATTCATGTTCGGATTTGATACAATATGTCAATTTAGACATGCAGCAAAGAGACAAATCTGCCTTTTAAATCATATGAAACAGACACAGATGCACTTCTGGAGACTAAAGGCTGAAAACTGGAAAAATGTCAGAACAAAGACAGTTAAAAACTGCCTTCAGAATATGGGTATTCATTCTAAAAAAACATTTGATTATCTTTTTTAAGGTTAACTTTAGCCACAATCTGTTTATCTGCATATTGGACTCAAAAATGGAAAGAGCTGACTAACGTTACGCAATGCATAGGGTCGGTGCATTGGTTTTTGTCAAACCCATACTCATTGAAAAAGCGTGCCTTTAGTGACAAGTTCTGCAAAATGATATTCTGTTGATTCTTGCTGATGAATATGCTGACTATGTGATGCAAACGTCAAAATATATTAGTCATACATTATGGTAAAAGTGTTTTGTGGTCATAACATAGGAGCTATGCAAAAATAAGTCTTTATTGATCCATAATAAATAATCCGTGTGAAAAGGAAAGAATGTTGTTGGTGTTTTACTACTACTACTTCAACTGGAAACTGCAGTGAATTGTTTATATAGGTATGTTTTAAAAGGCACATTTTGCCAATCCCTAAACACTCATTTCCAGGGTAAGTAGATTTCGCACAAAAAAAAAAAAAAAAAAAAAAAGCTGTGAAGTCGACCAGATTTTATGATAAACACATTAGTCCAGCTCTGTGGGACTAAGGGTAGCACTACCCTGAAAAATATGACAATGTATTGGTCTTACAAACTGCAATGAGCACTGACAAAATGTACAAAAATTTCACCAAATGTCAATATGCATGAACAAAAAGGTCACCTGTTTTCACAGCGGAACTGATCATGGCTGCCCCAGTATTGCTGTCGTCTCCTCCTCTGAGTTGGCCAGCTGTCTTTTTCAGAGCATTCATAAGGTGATGTCCAGTCAGTGTCTACAACAGATAAGTATATCAGGAACCAGTTTGTTAGAGTTTTTGTGAGGTTGCTTACTGGCCCATGTCAAACCCCCCTCTCTATGATATTCAGGTCTCATATGTATTGTGCCCTTCCTGTGATACAAGACTAAGGAATTTATTTGATTGTTTTATCATTAACCAAGTCTAAGTCTAAGACAACAATAATAATGACAAACAGCAGAATAAATAAGACATTCTATAAGGAAATACTGTACTGTATGGCATTCATTGGGTCAAACTATCAATGGTACAGACATAATTTGATATAATTTATTAACTTAAAAAATAACCTTAAAGGGACAGTTCAGCCGTCAAGTTGTTACTAATCTGTATGCATTTCTTCCTCTGCTAAATACAAATAAATATTTTCTCAAAATATGTGTAACCAAACAGTTGATGGTCCCTGCTGACCTCCATATATTACTTATTTTGTTTCATATAATGGAAGTCAATGGGAGCCATTAACTGTTTGGTCACCCATATTCTTCAAAATATCTTCTTTTAAGTTCTTCTTTTATGAAATGCATACAGGTTTGGAACAAATTGAGGGTGAGTAAATGATGACAGAATTTTTTTCATTTCTGGCTAAACTATCCCTTTTAGGAGAAAATAAGGACAGATTCACAAGTGAATTTACACTCCTACACCGTCAGAACTTCTGACAGCTCTGTATTCATTATTCAGATACTGCAGAAAAAAGGCTCTAGTAAAAGCTCACACCTGAACCTGATATCTAAAACTCCACTCGAGAATGACATCAAACTCTGTCTCTCCCTCATATAAAGATACCACAGTGATGGCATATAGCACAACGTTTGCTGAGAACTTGCTCCGAAAGTATTGAGTCAGTTTCCCTATATTTACATGTACTTAATTTAACATTATAAAAATCTGAATTTACATACAGTAGTGAAGAAATGTCCCTTTTCAGGATAAACATTTTTTTGTAAAAAAAAATAAAAAAAAAATGCTTTGCCTATCTTTACTGAAATGGTTTAAACAAATGTTCTTCATAACTGTTCAATGAACCATAAACAATTATTCCTCATGCAGCTGTGGAACAGTCCTTAGGACACAAAAGGTTTTGGCATAATAGGACATTAAAGAGACCTTTCTACTGACTCTGAAAAACACCAGAAGAAAGATGTCCAGGGTCCCTGCTCACCTGTGTGAACATGCATTAGCCTGCTGCAGTGAGGCATAAAGAGTGCAGATATGGCCAGAGCAATAAACTGCAATGTCCGTAATGTAAGACGCCTAAGTCAGTGCTACAGGGAGACTGGAAGGACAACTGATCATTCTTGCAGACATGTAACACTGTGTCCTCCCAGATCTGATCAAGAACTTGCAAAGTGGCTTTGGTGGTAGAGTGGGGTAACATCTCACAGCAGGAACTGGCAAATCTGAATACCATTATAATGTATTATAAATACGGGCTTCATAGAAAGTGTTACCAGATGTTTTTGCAGAGTTTATATCATCACTCACCACTGTCTAAGGATGCATCTCCAGACAAGTCCAAATCCAACATGAGGTCATCTTCCTCCAGGTCACATGACTCAACATTCTCCAGGTTGTTGAGAATGTCTTAAATGTAATATGTAAAAAGAGAGTTAAGCCAGGATCTATGCTATATGACAGCAGACCTCAGTCTAACAATTTCAAACAAGTTTTTGTAAAGAAGCAGGTTAAATTCTTTAAGACAAATGTCTTATATTTGAGAAAATTATTCTCTACTTCGGTATGAAAAAAGTGGGATTTTTTCTTTTTAATTCCCAGAGCTGCAACACAAACTATTTCAGTGTGGAATGACATACAACAATTTCTTCAGGAAAAATAGGTAAATAAATATATAAAACAAAACAAAACAAAACAAAACTTCTGTCTTCTAGAGATTTTTTTTTTTAACAAACATTTTCTTATATACAAAATTAATAAAAAATTAATTTGGAATTGGCAAGTGAAAATAATTTGAACTGTTGAATATCCAAGAGGGCGGCGCGTCCACATGCAGCGGCTTCTCTCTGTCCCAGCAGAACGGTGTTTTCGTGTTTTTTGTCTTGTGAATCGCAGTGTTTTTGTACGTCGTCATCGCGTCTACCTGTCTTTAAGCACGCATACAGTCGTGAGTTTCTGCTGGATGTCGGCAGAACCGCATTTTTAGAGTTAAACTCCGCACACGCGGAACAGCTGCAGGCCCTCGGTCTGCTCCGGAGGCCTACATCATCACCGACCCCCACTGCTGCATCTTGCCCACAGCAGAGGCGTTACAAGCGGCGTGAAAGGAAGCAGAAGAGGGGTAAGCGCAGAGGTATCCGGGCTAGGCTAACGGCTAACCCACACAAGCCATCTATCCCCACCATCGTACTGGATAACGTACGCTCTTTGGACAATAAACTGGACTACATCCGATTACTGCGTTCAACTCAAAGGACTGTAAGAGACTGTTGTGTTTTTGTGTTCACGGAAACATGGCTTAGCAACAGCATTCCGGACTGCGCTATTCAGCTCGACCAGCTGACGTGCTATCGAGCAGACAGGCTTTGTGTTTACATCAATGATGCGTGGTGCCGCGATGCTGTTGTGATCTGCAAACACTGTTCACCCCTGGTGGAATATATGATTATTAAGTGCCGGCTGTTCTATCTGCCGAGGGAATATACTGCCATACTGCTCGTTTCGGTTTACATTCTCCCAAACAACAACAACAGCAACAGGAACGATGCACTAAATGAACTGCACCAGCACATCAGTGAGCAGCAGACAGCACACCCTGATGCTTTTCTCATCATAGCTGGGGATTTCAACCATGCTGACTTAAAGAGTGTGTTTCCAAAAATACACCAACACATTAATTTTCCAACAAGAGGTAAAAACTTAGACTTTGTTTACACCACACAGAGAGGAGCTTACAAGTTCCTGGATGTGCACATCACAGAGGACCTCTCCTGGACCGACAACACTGCAGCACTGGCCAAGAAATCACAACAGCGTCTCTACTTCCTCCTCAACCTGAGGAGAGACAGAGGCCCACCCCCCATCATGTACACCTTCTACAGAGGCACCATCGAGAGCATTCTGACTAGCTGCATCACTGTGTGGTATGGGGCCTGCAACGCGTCCTGCCGGAAGACTCTGCAATGCATAGTGAGAGCAGCTGAGAAGATCATTGGTGTCTCTCTCCCCTCCCTCCAGGACATTTACGGAACCCGTCTCACTCGCATAACCCCCGGGATCGCAGGTGATCCCACCCACCCGTAACACATTTTCTTCAGTCTGCTGCCATCAGGGAGGAGACTGCGGAGTCTCCAGGCCAGGACCAGCAGACTGAAGGACAGCTTCATCCATCAGGCCGTCAGGAAGCTGAACTTGCCCCCCCCCCACGGTCCCTCTTCTGCCGCAGTCAACACTGAACTATGAACCCCCGCCCAGATCCCACATCCCCAGGTCCTTCCATCCCCCCTTCCACTAACATACGATGACATGCACCAGTCACTTTGTGCAGCATTGGTCTGCTCACTACCTCATTCACCATGGAACTGACGTCATTCTAACACCTCATCAGTCAGTTTAAATAAAATAACTGCTCTTGAGCCCTTTTGTCACTTTAATCAGACTGAATAAGCTTTTTTTTGCACTAAAAATATTTTTATCTGCACTGTTTGTTCACTGGTTTGTACTACTATATGTGCCTTGCGCTGCTTTATTTAACTTTATTTTTATTATATGTCTTTTTTACATTCCCTTATTGTATAGTTATATCTTATATTTCATATTTGATCTAGATTTTTAGGCTCTATTGTTAGTGTTATCTGTATGCAGCGGGGGTCTGAGAGTAACGCAATTCCGATTCTCTGTATGTATGTACTGTACATGTGGAAGAATTGACAATAAAGCAGACTTGACTTGACTTGACTGTTAAAATGGTCAGTGGCATTGATTGGTTTTCTCTGTACACAATGATTGTAAGTTCACTATTTTGAAAACATTAATTTTGCTCAATTTACAAGAACAAATGCATATGTAACAGTTTGCACTTCCTTCATCCCTAAACCATCCTTACAACATAGAAACGAAAACAACAACAAATCGCTTTTTCAGGAATAGGGGTGTAGAAGATGCCCTTTAGCTAAAAGAAGAGAAAAACAAATTTAAAAGATAAGGATGGGTAATTTCAGGATGAGAAGGCAATGGGCAGAGTAGACTTCTCTGAAGGAGAAAGGAAGACAACTGATGTGTATTCAAGCAAGGAACAGTTCTCATATGGTGGACTTCCATTAAATGACTTTTCCCCATGACTGGCTATCTACTCACGGCATGATAATATTTGCAAATTCAGAGGGTAAAAGACGATTTCAAAAACGTAGGATAAAATGAGAGGTTTCTTGGAGTAGGCTGACTGTTTTTGGTTTATTGAAATATTTTGACAAAGCAAAAAAAGGCCACCAAGGACCAAAGTCAACAAGCAGCTTGACTTTAATTCTTTGTTTTATAGTCTTGGCCAGTGAAATACAGCCATATCACTGTCTGATGATATGATGCTAAGTATTGTTAGGTTAATCACTAGCACCTGAGTAACAGTTTTGAGGTAACCAGTCTTCACAGTCACACAGCCTATACAGTAAATAGACCTACTTTTTAAGTGTGAGATTTAAACTGTGCAAGTCAATAAAAGTGGGCAGCTCTGACAAAACTTCCGCATGACCACTTGCACATACACAGATTTACTTTTACATTTAGTAATTTTGCAGACGCTTTTATCCAAAGCAACTTACAATTGGGGGATAACATGAAGTGATTCTTCTTAAAGAGGCAAACAGATACAGGAAGTGCTTGTAATACCAAGTTTAAGACATTGTTCAAATAAGTACAAGCTAGAAAGAGAAGTAATAAATAAAGAGAAAGACTTTTTTTATGATGGTGAAATCAAGTAGCTTCGGAAGAGATGAGTTTTCAGCTGTCGTTTGAAAATTGTCAGGGATTCCGCATAACGGATAGGGGTGGGAAGATCATTCCACCAGCCAGGAATGGTGAACGAGAATGTTCTGGAAAGTGATTTTGAGCCTCTCTGTGTTGGTACCACGAGGCGTCACTCACTTGCAGATTTCAGACTTCTGGAGGGGATGTAGATTCGTAGTAGTGAGTGGAAGTAGGCGGGTGCTGAGCCTGTGGCTGTTCTATATGCAAGCATCAATGTCTTGAACTTGAACTTGATGCGAGCCGCAATCAGTAGCCAGTGCAAGGAGATAAAGAGAGGTGTAACATGGGCTCTTTTGGGCTCGTTGAAGACCATTCGTGCTACTGCATTCTGAATCATTTGTAGAGGTTTGATTGTGCTTGATGAAAGTCCACCCAAAAGAGCATTGCAGTAGTCCTGTCTAGAAATGACAAGGGCCTGGACAAAAAGTTGTGCCACATGCTCTGTTAGAAAAGGCCTGATCTTTCTGATGTTGTGCAATTCAAACCTGCAAGATCGAGCAGTCTTTGAAATGTGGTCTTTGAAGGTCAGCTGGTCATCAAAGGTTACACCAAGATTTCTGACTGAAGTTGATGGGGTAAGAACCTAGCTGGATGGAGAAATCATACTGTAGAGTTGGAGTGGCAGGGAAGACAAGAAGCTCAGTCTTTGCCAGGTTGAGCTGTAGGTAATATTATTTTCATCCATGCCGAGATGTCCGCCAGGCAGCCTGAGATCCGTGCAGCTACAGTTGGAACATCTGGTTGAAATGAAAGATAGAGCTCTGTATCATCAGCATAGCAATGGTAGGAGAAGCCATGTGCCTGTATGATGGGACCCAGTGATGTCGTGTATACGGAGAAGAGGAGGGGTCCAAGAACTGATCCCTGAGGAACCAGTGACAAGTTGATGCGCTTTGGATACCTCCCCTCCCCAAGCCACCCTGAATGACCTACCAGTGAGATAGGATTCAAACCAGCGAAGTGGAATCCCTGTGATGCCCAGTGATGGAAGGGCAGACAGGAGGATCTGATGATTGACAGTGTCAAAAGCAGCAGACAGATCCAGCAGAATAAGAACTGATGATTTGGAATTTTGCAATCCGCAGGGCTTTCGTGGCTGACAGTAGTGCAGTCTCAGTTGAATGGCCACTCCTTAAACCAGGCTGGTTAGCATCCAGTTTGTTGTTCTGTGAGAGAAACAATGATATCTGGTTGAAAAAAACTCTTTCAAGGGTTTTCGCTATGAATGGAAGGAGAGAGACAGGTCTGTAGCTATCTGTAAGTGAAGTGCTTAATGTAGGTTTCTTGAGCAGTGGGATTACCCGAGCCTCCTTGAATGTAATTCTGTGAGGAGAGACATGTTGATAATGTGTGTGAGTGCTGGTAAAAGTGTAGGAGAGATTGCTTGGAGGAGGTGTGAGGGGATTGGGTCTAGAGGGCTGCCTCAGTGAGGGGACAGAAGGAGAAGATGGGAGTTTTAGCGTTGGGTGTGGTTGGTTTGAGGTCCTGTGTGTGTTGGGCTGAGAACTGACTACTGATTGTTTTGACTACTGATTATTCTGGTTTTGTCTGTGAAGAATGTGGCGAATCATCAGCTGTTAGGCCATCCTTAAAAATATTTTGGTTTGCAGTAACAGTAAAAAAAAATAAAAAAAGGGGGTCGGTAGGTAGGTCTAATTTTTTTATTTTTTTTTTCAAGTTTCAATGTAAAAAAAAAAGTTACAACATGGCTGTGTTTACGATTAGAAATGTCAACAACAACAAAAAAAATCGCATACGTAGGCGATTCTAGCCCGAATCTGTATCTGTATGCATGAGACTGTCTGAATACCGGGAGAATTCATATTTCTGTTGTAAAAAGAGAAACGTTGTGCAGAAGTATTATTTGCTGTTATGCGTGTGTGTCCGAAGCTGCAATTGCTGTGTGATGCGTGTTCCAAAAAAAATAAAATAAAAACCTGTATGCGCTCCGAGAGAAGGCCTTTAAAATCAGTTATGTTCGTTTTCGAAACTTGTGTTAGTTGGTCCAATCGATTCGTGCAATAGATTTTCTAACATAAAGTGACAGCTCCATAAGAAAAGGTTCCAACCAGCAGCTAGCTGTCATTGTAAGCCTATAGCACAACTCCATGTATTGCCTACTCCTTGGTAATGACCATTAATAATTTCGAATAATAATTTCGCCTGTGTTACGCGGACTTCTTTCATTTATACTTCCGAAAGCGTACGCTGATGGTCCGCTCTGCAACAAATATGTAAACAAACAATTGGCCAGAATTATTGCACATCTGGCTGTCTTTATTTTCTTTTATTGACGGATTGCACAGGTTCGAGTAGCAATGGGCTTGTTCATACTGCCTGCACATGTGCAATTGTGCTTTTGAAGCCTATTGTCCGCGCGGTCATAAAAAATGGGAGGCACATGGTCGTCCGCTCAGAACCTCCGCGCACACTCTCTGATGACGATTTTTACGTCACACGCACCATAGCGGACACAAGCGGACTCTCGGATGCAGAAAGTATAACAAAGGCTTAAGGCTACGTCTACATTCGAAAAATTTAAAATGCATTCCTTGTGTTGTTGGGTGGTGGAGTCTCATTTTGAAATTTCAATTTAAAAGAAACCACTTTGATTTGTGGGTCAAATTGTAGCACGTCCTCAATAGTTTGAGTTTCCTCCACCATCATTCCAGAACTTTTTGCCAAGTTAAAGCGGTGTCAAGCTGTTTTAATGATTTTTTAGATGTATTATGGTGCCCGAACCCGTATGACTTTGAACAGTGACCGCAAACATTTTGTTTACTGCAGCCGCAGCCATCATTACCAAGCGCGAACCGTTGACTCTGACAGTGAATGAGAGTATGAGACGAAGCGAACGCACAGGCCATAGTGTGACATCCGTTAACCAATAGTGTAAACATAGATGACGTCATTGGTTTTTATTTAAAAGAAAGAACGTAGCCTTCGTTTGTATGTAGGCCTAGGCAATTTATATATTTACAATACTTACTAAAATATAATTAATATTATTTTATTGCTTTTGTATTAGCTGTTTGAAGAGTAAAAAAAAAAAATTGGTCAGTCTTAACGCAAATATACAACCGGCAAGTCGGTCGGACTAAAAGCAAAAAAAAATAAAAAACTGAGTCGGTCCTAAATTGACAGGGTCGGTCGGGTTACGGCAAACAAGAATATTTTTAAGGATGGCCTTATAGAAGTGGTGGGAGGTGGCGGAGGGGGACAGAGGAGAGAATTAAATTTTTTGAAGAGATTACGTGTGTTTGGGGCGCTGTTGATCTTGTTGTGGAAGTATGAAGATTTGGCAGTATGGACTTCAGCAGAGAAAGATGAAAGCAAAGACTGAAACATCCTCAGGTCTGCTGCCCTGAGTTTGATCCGATGGTCACGAAGAACATCGGATAACCAGGGGTTAGAAGGGACAGCCTGTGCTGGCCTGGAGGAGAGAGGAAAAATGTCATCTAGACAAGAGGTTAAAGTAGAGCAGATAAACAGATAAACAAGGCAGCACCGCTGTGCTTAAAGTGTGAATCACACAAGTTACTGTAAATGTAAATTTCACTTCAGACGTACTGCACAACTGAGAGGATGAACGCTCGCATTTTGTTCTACAGTATTTTTTGCCAGTAAGAACAGATGCAAAAAAAGAAAATCTGACCTTGGCAGTAGAAACTAAATAACAATGTATTAGGGAGTGATCATTATTTGCGGTCTCTCTTTTCTCTAGCTCTCAGAGCAGCCTCTTTTCCTCTGCCCAAGACATAGACATTGCTCCTGAATGAGCTTTACTGTCTGCTCCATTTTTGGCCTTTCTCTTCCATCAGACAGTAATTTGCTATTTAATGGTGCTCTTTTTCATTAAGACAACAAAAGACCATTTCTTATACAGCCTCCAAGCCTTCATGGAGCTACAGCCTTTCAAACATGGTCCAGATATGTCCGGCTCTATTCAAACAGATACAATTGTCAAGCTCGCTGCTTACACCAAGGAAGCTTGCTTTTCAGGGCATGCTTTTTTATAAATAAACCATTTATTTATTTGTCTCACCAACCAGTAAGATATGAAATACTGTATGCTTCAAAATAAAAAATAAATACAAAAATTTAGAAATAAAAAAGTAACTGTATCTAATTAAGAATTTGTATATCTAATAATCAAGCAATGAAGACAATGGAAATAAGTTAAACAGTGTTATTTTGCATTTGATGACCTTTTTCAATTTGTTCATTTAATTTTAATTTGTACAATCATTTTTCTATCAAAAAATCCTTTCCATTTTATTTTTATAATCCCAACCTTTCTCGAAATACAAGAAAGGAATGTGTTCAAAAGCATTCGTTTTTGCTGCGGAATCTATATTGTTATCAAGAACTGTAAAACTGTGTATCAATTTTGAAATTTTTGTATTGTAATGATTGCAATTTAAGATGATAGCTGTGTTTTGAAAGATGGTAACTTGTTTTTAACTGAGCTGGTGCAATGTGGTAGACTACCATACTACCATAAAATACCAATTTATGGTCATTTAACCATCCTATTTGCATAATTCCTTTAGTGAACTGAAGGTCACCCCAAGAGACTTTACAACAGGCCCTTATGTGGCAGTTAAGGTTTACATGAGAAACACATCTTCTAAACCTTCCCTTTGGATTTCTTGACATTGGTGTGCTTTTGAAAAAATTTTTAAGTAGTTATACTGTTATGAGTCCCAGCAGCAAAGCGGAACAAAGCAGAAAATAATACACAGCTGAAAGATTACCACAGAGAAAGGGGAAAAAAGGGTTTTGAGAAGTAGATTTTAGAAGCAGTGGGAGTAGAAGAGAAAGTCACTAATCAGTATTTCAGAAGGATTCGTGTCTCAGTGGCGTGTGACCATCTGAACACACTGTATTGAAAATCTGTACAACTCTAGGCAGTAGTTATAGGGAGGGAGACAAAAAAATAAAGGTGTAAAAAACAAACAAACAAAACTAAGTTGACTTAATGTCTGTTGTATTTAGTTCATCTGTTTTTGTTAGTTTGTTAGAGCACCAGACAAACAGTTAGCAAATTAATGAAGAACAGAACCTCAACTAAACAGAACCTCCCTTGTGACAAGGTCTATTGGTTTACAATTACAAGGGATTGCTATGACTGTGAAAACTCTTAATTAAAACATTAGCTCACTTGAAAATAATTTACTGTACTTACTTATTCCAAAACTGTTATTTCTTAATTTTGAAGAACGGTACTGTTTGCTCTTGTCCATACAATTACAATACAGGTAGGTCATAACACTTCATGTTTCATAAGAGCACCAATGAAAGTATTATTAAAGTAGTCTATTCAACTAAAATAAATTTAAATAAGGGATAATGTACATCAGCCAGTCATTATAACAAAGACAGGATGAATAAGGTCTTGTATCACCCTAAAGGTTTCAAAAACTAGTTTTGTAATCACCAATACACAGTAATTCTGCTTTAAAAAGGCAATGTGCCTTTTTGTGTTCCTGTTGTCCCATGAAATGGATTAAATAGTGGATTAAATTTTTTATATATATATGTGTGTGTGTGTGTGTGTGTGTGTGTGTGTGTGTGTGTGTGGGCACAATGCGGTAAACAGCAGGACTGGAATTGGAGAAATCTTGTGAAACTAAGCACTAGTTCAGTGTACACCATGACAGCTCTGCTGGGGCGGCACTTTGTTGTGATGCACTAGGCAGCTGCCGATATTGCTTATGGCATAGCCTTTTGTTCTTCCATGCAAAAAAAAGAGAGAAGTCATGTAGGTCATTCACACTGCTCTTTTCCATAAAATAGATGCAAACTGCGACTTAAGGCTGTTAAGCTCTAAAGACTACCATTTCAAATAGGGTTCAGAATGACATGACAAATAATTTTTTACTTTGGGTAAAGTATTCCATTAATAGAACAAATATATATATTTCTGCATTGTCTTCATAAATTGTGGCACATCCTCCCTATTTGCTGTATTTATAGTGAGTGTTACTCAGTCTAAGTTAAATTGTTGCTTATCGGAACTTGTGAAATTACTGTACAATGCACAGTTCCCTTTGTTCAGCTCTGTCAGGTCCCTAATGCCCCGTAAATATTGATAATCTAGCACTGTTCGAGAGGCTGGTGTTTCTTTGAGCCTCAAGCCTAGAGTCAAAGCAACTCAACCAAAGCAACTTAAAAGATGACCTCATTTTACTACCTAATGAACAAACCAGAAAGACCTCACAATGGAAGAAACAGTCCAGCCCTAAAGAAATAAGACCCACATACAGTAGAAGACTTAAAAATGACTTTTGCGCCTTAAAGATGTCCTGTAAACAGACTTGCATTCACATTTCTGCCCACTCTCTCCAATTTTAAAAGAGCTTCAAATAGGTCTAAGATGATCTAATATATGTTTTATATATTATATATATATATATATATATATATATATATATATATATATATATATATATATGTGTATAATATATAAATGTAGATTCCCGTATCAAATGAGAATCATTAAAACTCCCAAATATATTTTGAAACAAATGTTGTGTTACAGATTGTGTTTTGTTCAAGTTAATTAAATCAATAGTTTTTCGATAGAATAAAGAGAAAGTAAAATTATGGTATTTGGGAAAAAAGCGATCTCAGAATGTCACGACTAACCAATCAGAATCAAGTATTCCACAGAGCCATATAATAATATAATTGATTAAGTTTGGGTGTAGAGAAACAATTATACTTTAAAACATTATAATATTCAAATTAAATTTAAATTATTGGTTAAATTATTGGCTTATTATGGCATCATCTTCAAGCATTTTAAGAAGCTTTTAGAATCTGCAATACATATTACTTTAGCTACATTATTTGCATCAATACTGGAGGCCCCATGCTGATTAGCCTTTTGACCCGAGTGTGGGGTAAAAGGCCCCCCTCGCCACCTCATACATGTAAATTACTTTTATCATTTATTTCCTCACTGTTTTTCTCTCCTAAAATCATGCAGAAGCAGTGAAAAGCTTCCTTGAGGCTTTTTGCCCTGTTATACCCTAAAACTCTTATACAATGGAAGAAAAGTAACTTAGTTACACCTTTTGTAATGTTGTTAACAATTAAAATACAACACTGTAGCAAACTTGCAGATTCTTCTGGGAACAGTTATAGATTAGGTTTTGCCTTCAGAAAAAAAAAAAGACAGAGAGAAACTTATCTTAATGGATTCAGTACCATAATGTGGACCCTCAAGTGACGTTTGGCAGGGAAAAACAACAGACGGTCCTGGAGAACTAGGGAGATGCATCAAACTTCTAAACAGCCCAAATGACTATACTATGTTGAGAAAGTAGCAATGAAATCCCACATGACAAGAGTGAAAGTGAGAAGAGACCAAAAGAGAGAATAAGAAAGCAAAAGAAAGAGTTATATATTATGTATAATCTCAGTGTCTCTCTTGCAAACTACAATCTTGTAGCAATTCACCATGTTGGAAAAATTCTGCACTCTACTGGAGCACTGTCTTATCTGACCTGTTAGTTATTTTATCTATTCAGGTTCGAGGGGATCAGGTTTGCTGACTGTTAATTTGATCCCCCTTTTTAACATTTATTAATTACAACACCAATGTTTAGACATGTCCTATAGGAAAATCAAAACATTTCCAGTGAATTTTCCCAGAAGATAAAGACCGTACATTTAAAATACATCCTCTATGAATTTATTTTTACATTTATGGGTACACTATTACATGGCTTCCAATAAATTAAGCTGGTTTGGACACAGTGTCTCCGACACATAACTCTTGAACAAATTTGCATGACTTAAATGTCCTGCACTCAGCATAACTCAGTCAGAGAGCAGGTGCAGACACACAGCACACTGGGTCAACTAAACTGTCTGAAGAAGTACTCATAAGCGGTGGGGAGGAAATCATCCTTTCTGACTCAGCCAATCAGAGGAGGAGTGCTGATATCTGAGCGTGACAGACGTTCTGGCAGAGAGAGGGAGCAGAACAGATTTCTCTCGCTTGGTTGCATCCTGAGACACTTCGGTGCCTTGGTTTAACATTTGCCGCAGTGTGTGTGTGTGCTATTTACTGTATTTGCTAATTAACTTTTGTTTGACCAAGGTTTCTCCAAAAATGGCTTGTTTCATCAGATAAATTATAAGTCTATTTTGTTGAAATGGGATATTAGTGTCACAACGAGCTGTTTACAAACACACTCGTAGACAAAGATAAGAGTTAAACACTCTATAATAATCCACACATGCTAAATGCAACATAGAAACAGGCAATCCAACACAACCGCTTAATTGTGTTCATAATCAAGCTCTTGAAAACGATTAAATCTCAAACTTTTGGGGAAAATGTTTAAAGAATCACTGAAACATACAAAACTGCCAAATTTTCTGTCAAGCTGTTTTGAAACGAGATGTAAAAAGTACTATACAAATAAATGTTTTGTATGAAAATAATGTTATTGATATAATATCTAAGATAAAGGCCCCAAAATTACTAAATAAATAGGCCTAAATCATTTTTTAACAGATTGTTTTTTTTTTTTATCAATTTTTATCAAACATGATAAACTGATTTGAAAGTACATGAGAGGAGTGGATACTGTCAACTGCTTACAACACCTTGGGATTTTTCATCCTAATTTACACCTTCACAGTGGCCACAACATTGAATTGTCATGAATTTGTCTGTATTTTATCACATCTGATGATATAACATGGCAGAGTGGTGAAGTGAAAGAGGTGACATCCAATTAATCTGTAATACGCAATGCCCAGACGCACAGTGTCTGTATTTTTAGGGAAAAAATCAGGCAAAAATGAAAATTCTCTCCCCATTTTTTCACCTTCATTTTACGCCAGGTTTCCGCATCAATGACATGACATGGACATCAAACCTGGCACAATGCAAACAAATATTTGACTCCTATTGTAGAGGAGAAACAGTGAATAAGAAATTGAAATTGGGTCTATTCCTCCATATCGTATGAAATCTTAAGACTTAACAATAGTGCATGAGTCATACAAGCACCTTTATGATACATTAATCTGCAAACCCCATTCCCCATTTTATTTTATGAAAAAGATCAGCTGAAAAACATTTTTAAAAACAGTTCCTTGTGTGTTTTACAGAAAAAAAGAAAGCCATATGTGTTTGGAACATCACAAGGGTGAGTAAAAGCACTATTCCTGTGGGATGTTCTGTAAAATTTGCTTATTAAAATGGAAGTCGCATTCTTCAGAGTGAATATTTATGAGTTTCCAGTGCCCCCCTGTGGTCCCTGAAGGTACTACAGAAGCTGCACAGCACTACTTCAGCTGCTGTGTTCTGCAGGTTACCTTAAGAAATGGATTTGACGTTCATCAGACCAGAGAATTTTGTTTCCCACAGTCTGAGAGTCTTTCAGGTGCTTTTCTGCTAATTTTGAGGCTCTCGACTGGCCACTTTGCCTCAAGGCCCAGATTGGCAAAGTGTTGCAGTAGTGCAATTTATACACATGGTCTCAGGTTCTTGGTCAACACACTTACCAAGGGTCTTTTGCAGTGATTGCTCACTTTGGTGAGGAAGATTCCTGGTTGTTCCAAAATTCATTTCATTAAGAATTATGGAGGCCACTGTGCTCTTGGGAACCTTCAATTAAACAGAAATGTTTCAGTAGCGTTTCCCAGATCTGTGCCCCCAGATGGCTTGGTTTTTACTATGATATGTATTTTCAGCTGTTAGATCTTATATAGACAGGTATGTACCTTTCTAAATTATGTCCAGTTAGCAGCATATCTGCCACAGGTGGACTTCACTGAGACAGTACAAAGAGCTCAAAGATGATCCAGAGAAATGGAATGCACCTGTGTTAAAGTGTTGAAGCAAGGGGTCTGAATACTTATGTCAATGTGATTTTTCAGTTATGTCTGTAACTTTAACAGTCCGATTGTTTGGTGTTTTAAGAACAACTATCCTAACGAATATTACTGCGTACACAAAGCATAGCAAGACTTCATCAGCGAAGAACAATAGTGGGAAAAAATTTAAAATGAATGATAGGGACTGTCAAATACCAAGACGGACTGTGTCCAAACAGCATGGAACCATTGAAGCAAAAGTGAAAGCAAACCTCAATATTCACCTTGAAGACCCTGTTTCCATAAAAACGGACCACAGAGTGCTTTACAAAGCCCACGTCCATGAAAGAGCTGCAACTGCTAAAACATTCTTTTGTTGTTTGATTAGAGACAAAGACAGCAGCAGGTATATGATGTCACTTCAAGAGGTAATGCACAGATCCAGCATCTACAACTGTTAGTGTTTACGCTCACTCATATAACTGGACTCACTGGACTTTTGGTCTCATAATTAGAAACTGCTACTAATCTAAGGGTGAGCGATATGACAAAAATCCTTTACTACAAAGAAATAAGGCTGTCACAATACCAAAATTAACAATGATTTTGACGAAATCTTGTGAATTCAGCAATAAGCCATGAAAGAGAACTGGAATTCGATAAAGTGACTTCATAATTCTTAATATCACCATAAAACGAATTACTTTTGACTTCACTTGACAACTACAACATTATTCACACATAAATTTAAATATACTATATAGGCCTACAGCAAATCTCAACTGGTTGATCATTTATAATGTTGCCACATGGAAACTATCCAATTGCCCTGCTCTTATGTGGACTTTAAGGCAATTTCTAAATTTCTGTAAATCTGCTTTGAAACAATATTTTGTAAAAAGCACTATACAAATAAAACTGGCTTCAGTTATATGTTTCATACAGTACAGCTTATATGCAGTAGTTTCTGATTAAATCTGAAGGAAAGTAATAAAAATGATGATTTAGACTAAAAATAACATTTCAGTCTAAATGGCAAAAATCACAATAACCACATTATTTTTCTTCACTGGTACATAAGCTATATGTAATGTCATACACAATGCACATAAGTAACTAAACAAACATGCAGCATAAACTAAGCCCAAAAGTAGGCCTACATATCATCAAACCATGGCATTAAATATCCACAAGATGTCTCTGTCAGACCACTCAATTACGTGACGGTGATCAGAGCCAAATATTAATAACAAATATTATTTAGCAAAATGTATTACTATAATACATTAAAGTAGTGATATGAATACGCAAATGTTGTTTATCTCATCTTATATGTTCATGTTTACACAACAATCTATTTTACAAAACATAGGCATAGTTAGACTGATTAATTTAGAATCCAGCTTAAATACTTAAAGATAAATATCATTATAGGGAGAGGCAATTAACAAGCTATCATAGATGCAAAGGAGGATAAAGGCTAGCACTGTAAGCATAAATGCCGAGTCATTCTCTCGTCTGACTTTGCTTTCATCTCACTATTTACTGACGTCATGAAGCTGACAATCTGATCGTCTGCTTCCAGGGGAAAGACAAATGAATATCAGCAGGAGCCAATTTGGGGTAATTTCAGTATTATGATGAATAATCATAGATGCACCTGCAATAACTCAAATTGACACCCTTATCCAGGCAGTCCCTGGGCTATGAACACAAGACAGACTTCACTTTAACCACACAAAAAAATTAGCAGTGCTGTGCATTTCGGGAGCTTGCAAACAAGATTACAGAGAGTTGTCTAAAGGAGTGATTCTTCGCTGCAGGGGAGGTTGTTTCAGGAGCTTTACCAACAAGTTTAATAACCGCTACTAAAAATAAAAAAGAGATACAGTATGTGACCTCAATGTTTCTTTAATTATGAAGCTGTTTATAAAAAAAAAAAAAAAAAATATGTTGTTGTGGTACTTCTCTTTTATAAGTCACTTACGTCAACTCCTGCATTTAAAAAAAAAAAAAAAAAAGGTTTTGGACTCACCATGCTGTTAAGATCAGAGTCAAAGCTTCCACAGGGGAGTTCAGAGCTTCCCAGTGCCTCCATTCCCTCTTCGTCCCACATGTAAGTCCCTCCAGAGCTGTCTGAGGGTGATAGGTCCAAAGATGAGCCATGAGGAAAATGGCCTACAGGAGACAACATCTCATGCTCAAAGGCATCTTTACCAGCTGAAAGAAAGACAATAAGCTGTGTAAGAAAGTGGTAGAGAGATATATGTTTAAGTAATCTTAGTGACAGTATTACATCATGCTGCCTTCTAAGGTACCTGGTTTTGGCAAAAATCTAAGGAAGCATCAAATATATGCTTTGCAGAAATGCAATGCAGCATTACATGCAGTATTGAGAAATTCCAATAAAAATATACAAAGTATATATGTATAGTACATACTGAGAAAAGAGAATCTTTTGTGAGAGTTTTACAATTATTCAAATAATAATCACACTGACTTGTATTTAAGGGATTATGTAAAGTCAACCTGTCATTACTAAACCTTGACAGGATGATCAGGGGCCAGATTCATGATACATTCTTGAAAACAAATGCAGAAGTTGCTTTGAGGTGTAATGGAAATAGATTGATTCTCAGTCACACCTGTGAAGCCCATCCCTGCCCAGTCAATGGTTTCGGATAAGAAGGTGTGCAGGCTGGTCACTGATGATTCCTCATTGCACTTGGTAATTAGAGCGCTGTCATCTTTACATAGTCCTAAGTGGTCTAACCCCTCACTGTGGACAGGCAACAGCAGGGCCTCACCTCCATTCCCGAGATTATCAAAGTCATCCATGTACTCTTCACTAGTGTCATTGTGCTCCACAGAGGAGGACGATGATAGTGACATGTCCTCCAAGGAGGGGCCCAGACTCCCCTCAGCCTCCTTTTCTTCAAAAGAAGTCTCATTTGGGGTAGTTTCAATACTTTCAATGTTGCTACTTGGTTCTGAGCTGTTTTCTGCTATCTTTGTAGTGTCTTGGACATTTCCACTCAATTCTGCTTCTTTCTGGACAGTTCCAGGGAAAACAGTACGGGGATGTCTGGTTAGTGTTGGACGTGTAAGTCTATAACTGAGCACAGAAGGTTTGTTCCCTGAAAAGCTGGGTAAAAGGGATTTCTTTATTGTGTTCGTCTGCAAAAGATGACTGCTAGTAGTTACAGAATGCCTTGGCATTTCATTTTTACTTACTTTCTCTTTGGATAATACTGTGTTTGGCTTTATGAGGGATGATCTAGCCACTGGAGACTGTGCCAAAGGTCTGGGAAGTTCTTTAGCAAGCTCTGTAGCTTTGTTAAAGGAGAAGGAACGGGTAATAGGTGGGTTGCTGGAGCAAGCTACCCTTTTGGAGTGGGTGAAACTCTGAGAGCGCACTATACTCTCTGTAGAGGGAGACTTGATGCTGTCATTGGACAGTGATTGTTTGCTCTGCAGGGTTCTTTGTCGGGATACATGACCAACACCGTGCCCTGAGGAGCCACAACGCCCATTACCACCACTTACTCCATTCTGAGTAGCCATGTCATTATACAGGGGATTCCGTGTTGAGAGGCTTTTGGGAGTAGTCATGCGGAGAAAGGTTTTGCTAGGCTGAGGTATGCTCTTGGGACAACTAGTTTGTGAAGTGGGGACTGCACTTTTACATTTTGCTGCAGCTGTAGGGGAAGGCTTTTTAGTCACCATCACTGGGGACCGTGAATTTATAGTTACACTAGTCTCCTCATCCAAGCTGTCAGTGTGTTGCACTTTATTCCTAATGTCCTCTTCATCCTTTCTCCAATTTAGGGATTGCAGACGTGTTAAATTATTTTGCCTGCCTGGAGGTCGATCTTTAGACTCCGAGGAGGAAACCGGGAGGACAGATCTTTGGGAAAGGTTGGTCATGGTGGGGCCTGAAGGACGGGAAGCAAACTTGGGCAACCTGGAGACCATGTTGAGCTGTTTGACAGCCTTCCTTTCCATCAGCTAGGTTCACCACCATGGATGTGAATACAGAACTGCAAAAAAGAGAGAAAGAGAGGATGGAATATGAACCAAGCAATTTGCTTTCATGTTGTAGACCAGAGTTGTATTTTTATGTTCATGTAGTTATTTATTTTTGTAAAGTTCAGCTCCGACCCCTAATCAAACACAACCAAATCAGCTAATTAATTAAGATCTTCAGAAGCACATGATGTGTTCGATCAGGTAGGTAGATCTCTAGGAACAGGAATGGGCGGCAGTGGTGCAGCACATGGATATGCAGGGTATGCACATTGTATTATCACAATGAAGACTGACGGGCCCTTTCATATGATTTTACATGTATATTCTGTTCTACTCTGTGATTTAAAGTCACAGAAAAATCTTTTACATATATTCAAATTTGATAATGTGATTATCAAATTTGAATATAAGGGCCAATGACGTTTCGGCAAAGTATTTTCTTCAAGAATGTTTTCTTCAAGAAATCAACTAAATGTGGACCTCACACATAGCTTTGTTATGCCTTCAGAAGATTTTCAATCAGAGGTGATCAGAGTATGGACTTCTAGTATTGGTATCTATTCTCATCAGATATTATGTTCCTGCAGGAAACTCATTTTAAACCAGAATATGATAGATATAGGGGTAAATGAATCTGAGAAAGCAATCACACAATACAGTATAATTATTTTGCCAAAGCTTAGATCATTGTCTAGAAATTGGAGGGCTAATCCCTGTTTACTTAGAAATACAGTCTTTATTAAATATTTAAGCCAATAAATTAAGAGCTTTTAGAGTTTAATGATAAGCTTGATGCAATAGAACTGCTCTGGGATGCATTTAAGCAGAAAAACTGAGCATGTTCATCTGAAGAAAGAAAGTCATACATATGGGATGGCAAAAGGGTGAATAAATGTTTAGAGAATTTTAATTTTTTGGGTGAATTATCCAGCATTTAGTGTTACATCACTTTCTTTTTTTTTTTTTTTTTTTAAGAAATACACCCCTGTTCAGTTTATGGAGCTCTCTTCTAAAGAAAGACATACAAAATGTGCAGAGCAGTGGGGTGCCAGGACCAGAAGTGAGAACCACATTATTCGCTGTCCTCAGACTTCCCCTTGTTTGAATGGAACAGGCTAATTTACAGGCAAATGATATACAAGGACTTTAAAAAGTGTCTCTATATTTTTAACAAGGAGACATCACATGAGAGTTCCACCCTTCCAGGCAATACTCTGATTAAAATCAGAGAGGTGAAAGCCACATGTGCACTTGGATGAAGATTAACCTGATACAGGGGTACAAAGCATTGTACATTCATTATGTTACAAAAGTTCAAAAGCCCCGTCCATGTTAATGAATTCACTGGAGGGATAAAGCATGACCAAGTGGAGATATTGCCATATTGCCAAGAGTTGGTGTTAACAAAGTATCTATTCAGAAGCAATAAAGAGCAACATGCCCTGTGACTAAACTGAGATCCATCAGTACTGGAAACATGTTATGTTCAAGCCTCTAAAGGATGTTTATAGTTGCAATGAAAAGTCTATAATCTATTTTGGAATTTTTGATTTGACGCAATCTGACTAAACTACCAACACACAAATAACCAAAGAACTAAGTGACCCATAGATTTTAGTAACTTAAAGCATCCTTTAGCAGCAAAAAACTCCTCCAAATGTTTCCTGTAGCTGCTTATAACATTTGCATAACATCGAAGATTAATTTTGGACCTTTTCTCCCTACAAAACGGTTTCAGCTCATCAACATGTTTGGGTTGCACAGCCCTCTTCTGGTTATGCAGATCATTCTTGTATTGTTTAAATTTCTCATCAAGTAATCAACAGAAAAAGTACTATGGTATTACAAAGATCTTTGGGACATACCATGGTAAGTACCTTTAAAAATATCATGGTGCTTGAATTTTACAATCAGTCATTATTGGATTAAAGCTTTGACCTACACTAGCAGAGTTGAGATTTTAGGGTTGCTGAGCAAGCAACTTTATATGCCGCATTAATAGAGTGCTGCTGTAATGACTTATTTTTGTAGGCCAACAGAAGTTAGCATCGCCCTGGTTCCCTTGACAAAAACTAACAGAATTTTCCCATTGGCTCTTGGATTTTTGCAGAAAATATGCTCTGTCACCAACAAAGAATGCCTGTACCAATAAATGTACAGTCAAAAATTGCCTTTACCTGTTACTCTATTTGTTAAACAAAAAAAGCACCATTAAATAATGAATGGGTTCACACCCATCTTATTTAACTTAATAACAAATATGCCTGAAGAGTATATAAAAGCTGAGCTAAATTCAATAAAAAGTAAACCTACATATACCACAGTGTGCTCCAAATGTTTAAGAACCAAGTGGGTAATAATGCAAACTGCATCATCTGAATTCCGTTCTTGTCTGTAAGCAAACAGCCTTGGGTGTAATTTAAAATTCACCTCAGTTTTCAATAAAGACAAAATATTTCTCAAAACATTTAATTACAACTTATGTAAATGAAACAAAGCCTAAAACACTATTTCCAGTTGGGTAAGACCTCTGTGTTAATTGGGTAATCACCTTTTTTTTCTACAATCCAGGAACCATACGTGAATCCAATGAGCATTATTAATTTTTTTTTTTTCTCTCAAATAGAGATCATGATTCTGAACTTAACAAAACAATTTACTAGAGGTTGTGACAAAATATTTATTGCTGCAGTCTATTTAAAAGTAATTCATTAATTGGAATGATTTTTTTGAATGAATGAACAAATTAAATTAAATTAAATTAAATTAAATTAAATTAAATTAAATTAAATTAAATTAAATTAAATTAAATTAAATATTCAATGACTCACTCATAAACACTTGCTTCGATACTGGATGAATCAGCATTTTTGAACGAATCTCTAGAATGAATGATTCAATGACAAAAAGTTTTTAACAACTGACACAAACAATATTTGAAGTGCCAGTTACTTTCAAAGGGTAATTCGCTCTATTTTGATCGCTTCCGTAAAACATCAGTGTTTATATCTGAACTATAAACTTCTGTGTTTATAGCTGTGGATCATCAAGACAACAAAACTGTATTAAGAATCAAGTGTATGTAAACTTTTAAGCAGGGTCATTTTTATAAACTCAACTATTATTTTCTCTTGTGGACTATATGTAAACATCTTTTATGTGTAATACCATAATTAAGTCAGTAAAAAATAAAAAAATAACATGCATTTTTGTATGATCCCCTTATTTTGGTAAATACTGCAAAGTGTATGTAAAATTTTTGTGTATGTGCGTGTGCATGTGTAATTTTTTTTTAAAGAAGTCTCTTATGCTGATTTAATCAAAAATGCTATAATATTGTAATATTACATTGCATAAAATTATCACAATTTAAAATAACTGTTATTGTTTAATTATTACTAATGTTGAAACAGTTGTGATGTTTAATATTGTGGAAACTGTGACACGTACAACAAATATATTAAATATAGAAGAAAGAAGTATCAAGAAAGATTGAAACAGCCTACAAGACCACGTGACATGGGATACTGTCATGACAATTCCAGGAAGTTATTTTTGATCCTGCTGAGTCACTGAAAAGAGTGAAGCTGGATTGAAACCCACTGGACTGAACAATTTAAGATCTAACAGGATAGTCGATGCACCTTCTATAGCTATTTACTTAAGAAACACATTTGCTTCTCATCACTATTTGTATATGAACTGTATGTTGTGCTAACTGAGTGAATGTGTTTGCAGTAAAACTCCCAGACACACCTATGCTTACACATGACACATGAGGTGGTGCAAAAGGATGCGAGCATGAGAAATTACATATTGTCTGTAAAAGGCCAACAATAATAGACAGATTAGACAAAATGACAGACACATATAGATGTGACAGATATGACTCACTGATAAATGGCAACCCACACACATCTGTATCATTTCATAAAATTATTACAGGCCTATCACAGTGTGAGTAACTATATACAGTTGCTCACACTGGCTGAGAGTCTTTTCCAGCAGTGCGATATTCTAGTGTTAAAGGGGTCCTATTATGCTCTTTTACAAAGTCTTAATTTTGTTTCGGGGGTTTATTAGAACAGGCTCCATACTAGGTTGTTAAAAAAAAACACATTATTTTTCACATATTTTATATTATTACAATACCTCTCTCCCCAGTCTGGCATGAACAGCTCTAATAGTTTCTGTATCAAATGAAGGCCCGCCTTCTGGAATACGAAATGTGCTGTGATTGGTTAGCTGGGCCAGTGCGTGTTGTGAATGTGATTGGCACCACTCGGCACCTGGTCGGGAAATGTCATCCCCCTTACCATAGCTGTGAGCTTCAGTGTAAATACTGCGTCAAAATCAAATCAATTTGAGCACGATTTAAACCCAGATGATTGTAACCACTCGAAGTTCGTCTGCCTTGGGAAAGTTAGCGTGTCTCCGATATAGTGATAACACTTATGCCTTTTCTAGTGCAGCTCAAGATAACACTCGTTGCATTATTTGATTAATTTTATTCTGTTATTGTCCCATTCGTCAGTATTTGTGATATCACAAATCCTGGAAAATATGCGTTGTAGTCCAGACGGGTCGATCTTTGTATTTTGAAAAGTGATTTCTGTTAAATAAAATATCTCCTTTTGAAGAGGAATTTGATCTTTGCAATTTTGCAGGTCTTTATTATGCTCAAACTGTAACATACAGACTAACTAAGTTGAAAAAGTGAAAAAGCATAATTGGACCCCTTTAACAGAAATCTAACCATTTCACTGTTTGTATCACTCTCCTTGCAGTAGCTTATTTCTCACAGTGACTGTCCACTATAATTTTAAAAATGATACTGTTTTTGTGTCACGGAATGTAGTTTTAAGAGTTTTTTTAGGTGAGAATGTAGTGTTTAGACTTTAAATATGCGGTTTGTTAATAAAGATATGTTTACTTTTAGTTATTTGAATCATAAGAGCAGACACTTTACTGGGGATCAAATACTTATTTCACTCACTCAAATGCAAATCAATTTCTAACCTTAATATAATGTGTTTTTTTCTGGATTTTCTGGTTAATATTCTGTCTCTATCTGTTAAAATAAACCTACCATAAAAATGATAGACCCTTAATTTCTTTGTAAGTGGGCAAACTTCCAAAATCAGCAGGGGATCAAATAAATATTTTCCCCACTGTATTTGTTTTCATTTTTTATATTTATTTATTTATTTATTTTTTTTTGACTGTTGAAACTAAAATAAGTTGTCTTAATAAAATTGGTAAATTTAAAATACAGTGGTTAAATTTAAACTTTTTTTCTACTGCTCTTTAAGAAAGGTTATAAAAAAAAAAATAATTATCGATACCGAACAATATGAAACATTATATCGTAAGAAACCATTTAGCTATATCGCCCAGACCTATATGGCAGCCATGTCATGACGAGACTCTGGTGTGGGAACTATGGGCCAGGAAGGTACATATACTGTGGGACAGGGCTAGCGACCATTAAAACATGGTATGCTGGTGATCATGTTGGGCCAAGTTCCGTGGCCCCTGGAACTTGGTGCATGTAACTAAAATATTAGTTAACGGCACTAAAATAATGACTACATAAAGAACGTTTTCATTAAAAGAGAAAAATTCATGAAAAAAAATTAATAAGTAATGTAATCCTAGAGCCCTGCTAAAGATGCAAACACTGACAAATCATTACAGCTCTTTGTATAGATATGTGTCTCCACTGAACTGTCTGATATCATGTTGTAAAAGTCAACATATCTGATTCAGATCAGACATTATGCACCCCCAGCCTCCAAGAAAAAGAGGAAGTATACATCATCCCACAGTCACAAGATCATTATATCACACACTTAAAATTATTCCAGAGGTTGATTATCACATCATCTTCCAAAACTATTTATACTGAAGGTCATTAAGCAGTCGATTAGAAAAATATAATGCACAAAGCTACCGACTATTTATCGGATGGATGCATTAATTATGCCAGAATGTTCAGTTATAGTTGAACTACAATAAGGCACTGCAAAATGAGCATAAGATTATTCACTTTTTAATCAAATTGGGGCAAAGGAAAAATATCACTCTCATTTTCTCTATCAGCATACTAAGCACCACAGAAGCATTTAAACAATCTATGCTGACTTACCCTACAACAAAAACTGTACTGCTTCATTCTCATCACACACCTCTCTGGCCTTATCAAGCATCATAGAAAGACTTCAGATGACCCTACACCTTTGAAGAGATGATGCCAACTTGAATCAATATGCACAGCTGCCAAATTTTCTCTATATTGTAATCATTATGATCACACTTGTAATAATCGCTTTAATGAGCTTTTGCCTAAAATTAATTCATGTTAGCTAACTGTATGATTCTATTATCTTGAACTGTTAATTTGTGAAATGAACATTACTTGAACACATTTGCTTCTGCTTCGTAATGTAGACACATGCATTTTTCTGTAAAGCTGTTTTGAAACAATATGTATTTTTAAAAGGGCTATACAAAAAAAAAAAAAAAAAAAAGTGGTTTAGTCCATTGTAGCTGTAGCTTTTTGCAAGAATGTCACCAAATATTCAGAACTGGGGGGATTACTTATTTTATATTAAAGTCAACATGAAATGGAAGTTTCAGCTTACTTAGCTACCATGTTGTGATGTATTTCCAAGTGAAATTACTTATCGAACAAGAAAATGCATATATAGGGCAGGACATGATTTTATCCACCTGTTGTTGATTTAATTGTGAAATGTGAGCAGTGAGCATTGTGTATTGAACTGGAGGCATACATCTGCATGCAAATGGATTAACTGCAGCAAAGTCGTGCATACATCAGCAGAAACAAAATATGTAAAGATTAGTTGTTTACAATAAGATCAGTGACCTGCATTAAGAATATTTGATTTCATGTTGAATATCACATGAGCAAAAATGTGTTATATCATGGCTGTGATTCAGTTATATGAACAAGGAAACAGCTAATCACAGCTGTGCTGATAAATGGCCATAACAGCTTGGTAGTGGCTGTTAATGTGTAAAAAACTGAATTCAACATTAACAATTACTTTATTTCAACTTGAAGGGCTCTGATAACATATCTGTGAAAATAAAAGATGTTACAAAAGATTTTCAAAAGAGGAATGAAAATAAGTGCATGTAGGTGTGGTTAGCTAATATTTGTAACTGCCATCAAAGCTTGCTAATTAAAATAATATAACATGCATATAAATTGCAGCCTTTGCAATTTGTACTGGTAAGCCATTTTGTGATGTTGGCTTTATTCTGATCAATGGTGCAACCCTAAATTCAACTGACAAGAACATAAGTATGGAAAAAAGAGGGAGTCTCCCAAACAGCCATCTGGTGTGTGGAACTTCTTTTTTATACCACAGATTCAGGGTCTGCCATCGCTATAGTCCAAAAGATGCGTTCAAGCCTCGGTCACTAATTTGATACGTTAAAACTAAGAAAATTGCCTTGACTAATTTCTATGCTTTAATACGACCATTAAAAAAAAAAAAAAAAAAAAAAAAAAAAAAAAAAAAAGGAAGAAAGAAATTAAAGACTGTTGGAGGAAAAGTGAATGTTTTACTGTTCGGGGGCTATGCAGTAGTTTTATTTGCCTATACCTGCACCTCTTGGGCTGGTATACAGAAGACATGATAGGGTATAGACTGTTTTGAAAATCACTCCGACATCTCATATTTCATGATACAGTGTCAGGTCTAATGAAAATACTAAATATAAAAAGGTTAAGGCCCTTGCTGTAGTTATCTGATTGGTCCATCAAATGCTGGGAACACATGCAATATGTAAAGAACGCTTAAAAGCCACCTGCAGGCACTAGACACACCTTATTTTCCTTATTTTATGCTGCTACCTTTAGGGTTTGACTATTTCAAAGCACCTCATCTGAACAAATCACCTGAGAGTTCAGAATGGGACAACAAAGCTACATAAAGCAAAGTTTGCATAGTTTGTCTGAACTAAACAAACACCAAGTCACTGTGCAAATAATGCACACAAAATGAATGAGTCTGTAAACATTTCTGAAGATACAGCTGCAAGAACAAAATTATTAACCCGTATGGAATTACCTAGGTTTCTTTGATTATAAAACACTGATTGATTTTCATATAAGTCATAAATATAAACACAATCAGACTAAACTATTAACACACAAACAGGTTTTCCTTTTATTGAAGACATTAAGTGATCATTCAAAGTGCAACACTCTTAAAAATAAAGGTGAGGAAGAGAACATTTTTGTCTAAATGGTTCCATAAAGACCCTTTAACATCTAAAGAACCTTTCTAAAGAACATTGATTTTACTCCACATGTTTTTCTTCTCTAGTCACATTTGATCTTGCAAGTCTCCGTGAGATCTCATGTCACTGTGATATCGTTCCTACAATCAACAAGTGTGTTGTCTCGCGGTCTGGTCGAATCATCTAATGTGCACAGTCAGAGGATTTTAATTCTAAAAATCGGTTGAAACTCTCTTCATGTATGTGGTCTCCCATGGTTTTAAAATCGGTTAAGAATTGAAAATTGTCTAGTGTGACCCATGCCTAACTTAAACACTTGACACAGTTTTTGCAAAAGCTGTTAACTTACTTTTCCCCAGGATGCACTGTTAATGATTACCCAGTGTCTTCAATAAAGTACAATTGTTTGTTTGTTATTTGTTTTGCCATAATGTGTTTGGTTAGAATTGTGACTTAAAAGATCACAATGTATGACCAATCGATGAGAAAATCCAGGTAATTATATAGTGTTCACAAACTTTTTCTTGCAACTGTACATACTCTTGTGTAATCTGGATTTGGTAAAAACTTCTTAGGTTTTCCTGTTTAAATGTGAGTGAGATTTTTACATATATGCAAACAGCGACAAACGACCAAAAAAAAAAAAAAAAAAAACACAGCACACACACTGATCCCTATACTGTATTTGACTAATTCCAACAGGACCACCTCCTGAACTGAAGCTTTCAAGCATATTAGTCATATTAGAACGCATTTACGATGCAGGTCTTGATGGCCAATTTGTTGACTACATCTTCTTTTTTTAAAGTTACCTATACCTGATATCTGCATTTACACTATACACTTGGAGAAACATCCCAAAATAGACATAAAAGTTTACACCAGAAAGGATGTGTCTTTCTCTTTCTTTTCTTTTAAACGCCATACCAGCTTCTAAGGCTATATTCATGGCGAGAATAAAGTGCAATCAATCAAAGGAAGACTAGAAAAGATGTTTAACATTTATTTCCTCTAGAAATCTTAGGACCATGTTCGGATTCATTTGATTAAAAAATTTTCCAAAAGTATCAACGGAATAAAAAAGGTTTCTCACAGGGGCAGATGTAATACAATCTAGAAGGATATGTTTAATGGACAATGAATTCTGACAAAATGAACATTTTGGAGGATTTTCTCCTAAGAGTAAAAATTTATGTGTAATTTTTGAATGTCCTATTCTGCATCGTGTATAGATGACTTGATTCCAACGATTCTCAAAACAGAGGTTAAGTTTTTTCTTCACATCAGGATTTATTTCATGCAACTTATTATTTAGACATTGATCCCATTCTGATTGCCATTTATTTATGATCTATTCATTTATCGTTTGTTTTAAGTCTGTAAAAGGTATAGAACTATTTACTAATTCTGTGGATAGTGCTTCTTTTGCTGCACTGTCTGCTTTCTCATTTCCAGCAATTCTTGAGTGTCCAGGTACCCAGCAAAAGTAGATGCTAAAAGCTTTTGATTTGAGCATTGATAATTTAACGAAGATCTTGACTACTGTTGGATGATCAGTTTTCATACTTTCCAGTGAATCCAGGCATGATTTTGAGTCAGTCATTATTAAGAATTTCTTCTGTGAAGACGTTTCAATAAATTTTAAAGCCAGCAATAAAGCATTTGCTTCTGCTGTGAAGATTGAACTTTGATCTGGAATACGTATACCTTGATGAACTTCATTCGTTGCAAAAGCTGCCGCTACCTGGTTTCCAGATTTGGATCCATCTGTGTATATTAGAGTATACTGAGGATACATATCTCTTATTTCTAAAAATTGTAGCTGATAATCATTTGGATGCGTTTCCGATTTTTGATTCTTTGATAAATCCAACAAAATAAAGGGTTTTTTGATATCTCAAGGGGGAATTTTGCAAAAGTGGGTTTGTTCCAAGATGTTTAAATCTACTTTGAGATTTTCCAGATGAGGTTTTATACGTAGACCAAATGGACGAATATGATTTGGTTTTCTTTCATACATTATTGAATACTGGACTGTAAAAACTGCCGGATATGCTGGATTTCCTTTATTAGTTTTTAATTTGATTGCATATTGTAAGGCCAACTTTAATCGTCTGTTTTCCAAGGAAGGTTCATTGGCTTCTACATATAAACTTTGAATTGGTGATGTTCTATATGCTCCCAAAGCTAATCGTATGCCTTGATGATGTATAGTATCCAATGCTTGTATATATGATTTCCTGGCAGATCCATAAACAATACTCCCATAGTCCAGCTTCGATCGGATCAAAGTTCTATATAAGTTCATAAGTGATGTCATATCTGCTCCCCATTTAGTTTTGGGCCAAAACCTTTAAGATGTTCAGGCCTTTAGAACACTTCTTTTTAAGCATTTTAATATGTGGAATAAATGACAGCTTATTGTCAAAGATTATGCCAAGGAATTTAGTCTCCTTTGCGACTTCAATGGGAGTTCCATCCAAAAATAATTCTGGTTCATTATGCAATGAACGAAGTTGACAAAAATGCATACAGACAGTTTTTGTTTGTGAAAATTTAAAGCCATTCTGTATTGACCATGAGAGCATTTTATTTATTTTTAGTTGGATTTTTCGTTCAATAGTGTTTATATGCTTGCTTCTATAACAAATGCAGATGTCATCTACATATAAACTACAAAGAACATCTGAACCAATAACCGGAGCAATACTGTCTATTTTTATACTAAAAAGAGTTACTGATAAAATACTTCCTTGAGGTACTCCAAGTTCTTGTTTATGCGGGTCGGACACAGTATTGTCAACCTTAACTCTAAAGATTCTATTCAAAAGAAATCTTTCAATAAAAATTGGCAAACGACCTCTAAAATTTAGTCGATACAGATCCTTTAAGATTCCATACTTCCAAGTGGTATCATAGGCTTTTTCCAAGTCGAAAAAAACAGCTACAGCATGTTCTTTCTTAATAAACGCATCACGGATATAACTTTCAAGACTGACAAGGTGATCTATTGTACTTCGACCTTTCCTAAAACCACATTTAGCCTTACTTATAAGATGTTTGGATTCCAGGCACCAGACTAGACGATCATTTACCATCCTCTCCATAGTTTTACATAGACAACTGGTTAAAGCTATAGGTCGATAATTTATAGGATCACTATGGTCTTTTCCTGGTTTTGGGATAGGAATAATTTCAGCTTCAAGCCAAGAAGATGGGATATTTCCTGATATCCAAATAGAGTTAAAAGTTCCCAGAAGCTTCTTCAGAAAGAGGTGAGGTAAGTTCTTTATAAACTGATAATGAACTTTATCTGGTCCAACCGCTGTATCATGGGATTTCCTAATGGCTCGTTGTAGTTCTTCCATGGAAAAATTCTGATTGTATGGCTCTAAATTATTTGAAATAAAATTTATTTTCTCTTTCTCTTGTTGAATTTGGAATGTTCTAAAAGCAGGAGAACAGTTCTCAAAAGATGAATTCTTTTCAAAAGTTCTTGCTAGAATATTTGCAATATCTTGTTTTGAAGTCAATAGTAAATCATGTTGCTTGATGTGTTGTATTTGCGAACCAATGGTTTCACCCTTCATTTTCCGTATCAAGTTCCAGATTTTGGTTGATGGAGTATTAGGTGATATACTGGCAACAAAATTTCTCCAGCTTTCCTTCTTAACTTCATTGATAGTTCTTCTTGCTTTTGCTCTAGCAATTTTGAGTTTAATAAGATTTTCAGTTGATGGATGTTTGTAGAAATATCTTTCAGCTTTTTTCCTTTCTTTAATAATTTCTTTACATTTATCATCAAACCATGGGAGCTGTTTAGATTTTTTGTTTAATGATGTTTTTGGGACTGTATCATTTGCAATAGACATTAGTGTATCTGTAAAATTTTCCAAGGGGTCTGGCCTGTTCTCCACAAAATGTGTAAATCTCTCATAACATAGAGCTTGAAATTGATACCAGTTAGCTTTTTTGATTTTCCATCTTTGTGTTTTTGCTTCTTCTTCTTCTTCTTTTCCTTTAAAAGTAATGATTATTGGAAAATGGTCACTTCCACAAAGGTCATCCAATACTTTCCATGATAAATCTAAAAAAACTTCTGGTTGACATATTGTTAGGTCAATTGCAGAATAAGTTCCATGCCCTGGATGTAAATAAGTATTTGACCCATTATTTAAAAGACATAAGGTGTTATTATTTATAAAGTCTTCAATCTTCTTTCCTTTTGTATTGCAATGATCACTGCCCCACAGCAAGTTATGACTATTAAAATCTCCCATGAGTATAAAAGGAGATGGAAGTTGATTTACAAGATCATCCAAGTCTGTGCGCATCAAGTTTAAGTCTGGAGGAATATAAATGGAGCATATAGTAATGGTTTTCTGCAAAGTTAATCGTACTGCTGTCACTTGTAGTCTGCTATTAATACTGATAGGACTATGAATTACATTGTTTCTTACTAGTATTGCCGTACCACCAGAAGCTCGCTTGTCATTGGGACCAAAGGTGGCAAATACTGTAAAATTTTTAAAAGAAAAGTTACAATCAGTTGAGAGTTGTATCTCCTGAAGACATATTGCAAGGGGGTCAACAGTTGTAGTTAAACGCTGTAATTCTGTGAAGTTCACTCTGATCCCACGATAATTCCATTGGATGATAAACTCTTTCATTACCTATTAGGAAGAACAGGAACATTTGTCCTAACTTTTCCTTTTGGAGATGGGCTTCTACTATGATGCTCACTCTCTTTCATTTCCGCATCTTTTATTTGTCTTGTCTTTGATGTTTCTTCTTGAGGTACTTTGGATTGAGAGTTTGATTTCCTGTTGCTTTTACTTGTCCTCTGATTTTCTGTTTCTGAAATTTGGCTGAGGTTCGTGTCATTTGAGGGGACTTCGTTTTGTTTTTCTGTAATTTTTGCCCTTGAGGGAGTATTACTTAGGTTAACTATTTGAGGTTTATCTTTGTACATCCAAGTGATGTCTGTCTGGCAATCTACTGATCTCACAGATTTTCTTGCAGCAGAAGCAAATGTTTTATTCAGAGTAAAAAGTAGGTGTTATAGTCACTTGTTTCTTTCCTTCAATGTAACTGATCCTTTTTGTACATCTGATTTTTTGTATTTCCTTTTCTTTGATCCACATGGGACATTGTTTTGATGCAGCTGAATGATCACCTGTGCAGTTACAACATTTAGTTGGTTTCTCACAACTACCCTTGTCATGGCCTTCTTCTCCACAGTTACAACAGATGTGTTTGTTTTTACAACTATTAAATCTGTGTCCATATTTTTGACAATTGAAACACCTCAAAGGATTGGGTATATATAGGTCTACCGGAACACTTAGATACCCAATCTGAATTCTTTCTGGTAGGAGTGGTTTATTAAAAGTGATGATGTATGTATTGGTTTTAATCATTCTTTCTTCTCTTTTGATTATAATTCGTTTCACATTTGTTACTCCTTGAGTTTTAAGCTCATTTGTTATTTCTTCTTCATCTACATCATCCAGTTCTCTAGTACGAATTATTCCTTTACTATAGTTCAAAGTTGGGTGAGGGGATGTCTTTATCTGAACTCCTGCCAGCATATTGGCATGTAACAGGTTTTCAGCATTTGCCTTTTTACAGCATTCAACAAGAATTTGTCCCGAACGTAATTTTTTCCACTTCTTTAACAGTTCCTGCTATTCCTGCAATACCCTTTGTATGGCAAAAGGGGAGAGCTTGATAATTGGGATATCTGAAGAAATAGATTCAATAGCAATAAACTTTGGCCAATCATCATTACTCGACAGAGAAAAGCCTCTGTTTGGTGCACTGTTATCCGTATCTGGTTCCAAGAAACGTTTTTTTGAGTTGTGTTTTGTAGCCATATTTAAATGTTTAAATTTCATCATCTTTACTCCCCACCCACCTCGGAGCCCAAAAAAAAGGGATGCACAGCGCCGCGGATCTCCAGCAGATTATGCATCAGGGATATAAAAATGGTATACTCAAGCAAAGTAAGCTATCATTTGCTCAAATCACTTGATTGACCCTAAGCCAACGCCTTCTGGGGATATATATAACGAAAAGTCTTTCCCAGGGCATGCCTTGACCAGCCGATTGATTGGATCGAGCCATTCCAACCTCCCGTCTAGGTGAAGTAGGAGCCAAAGTACCGTGTTGAAATAATGGAAACCTCAGTAAACCACATTTCTCAGGGACCAGGATCTCTTCCTCCACCAACACGGGTCGCAACTCACAGCAAACGAGTTGTCCCATTTGGGATATTTAGGATCTGTTTACTTACAACTTCTTTCAGCATGATAATAGAATAGATCCACACAAGAATATAAGAATATGATTATAATTAAAAATAACTGTAACCCTAGTAAGGGGGGCTAAAGGGTTGTTCTCTCTTGCCCAAGGAGAAGACCCTAGCACTACGGAGGGAAGGAGCGTGCCACTGTTCCTTTCACGGGCTACCATAAAAAAATGGGTCCCGTGCCGTACCCGGGAAAGGATGTGTAAATGGCTCAATTTGCAATGGATGCAGACAATACACACTTCTGCTTGCTCAAAGGCTCAAAAGACATAAAACTTCAGCAAGAGTCTACTGGGTTGAGCCTTTGTCCTCCATTGAAAAGAGTCAGGTACTTTTACATGGCAGACACAAATCTATAACCTATATATATCTGATTAATTCCACATATAAATGAGGCCTGAAACCATTCTGAGATATTGGATACAAGGATATTTTTATCCATTGTTAATCTGAACCACAGCAAAAAAAACTGCAGGACTTTAGTAACTAGTATCAATTAAGCTTAACTAATTGGATAATCATATTAGAAAAAAAAGTGTCTAATCCCCTTCTTATCATGTGAGAGAGTAAGCAAAGGTCAGCATGGTCATTATTTGCATCATACAGGCTAGACTAAAAGTCATCTATAAGTAGGCTAACCTGCATTACGCAAGAGCTCATGGATCATTAATGATTATTAGAAATCATTATTGGCCTCACAGTTTTGGCTACATCAGTATTAGTCTTTTTGTAGCAAGGAGATGTCACATTACCCAAAGACCATCATCACCTGTGTCTGACCTTTAAGCCTTCAAAACACCACCAAAGTGTTCACATCATCTGCTTGATATGCTCTTATCACGTACAGACAAGAAGGCTGCATTGGAGAAATGCTGAAAAAACATGAATTGTTTTCGTTGTTGTTCTTTGGAACAATCAATAGACATAGCTATCATGGAAAATCCTTCAGAAGATGCCTTAAATTTCATGCACCCATTTAATCAGGGAAAAATAAGCATAAAAAATAGAATAAGACATCAAAACGTTTAATAAGAAATAACCTTGCAAAGAGATTTATATGTCTCAAACCTAAAGTTTGCAGCACCCAACTAAAAAAGGGATGGATAATTAAATTAAAATAGACTAAGACAAACGATTGAATTGCCAGACATGTGATATGATAAGTAATAGTTGGATACTCTGATAGACTAGGAGGGTCATTCTACAACTGTGGTCACATTTCCACCTGATATATATATATATATATATATATATATATATATATATATATATATAAATACATATACATATATGTATATATATGTATGTATATAATATATATATATATATATATATATATATATATATATATATATATATATACACATATACACATATACGTATATATATATATATATATATATATATATATATATATATATATATATATATATATATATATATTCATTTTTATATTTTCCACCAATTAAATAATTGTTAACTTTATCATTAATGGCCATCACATTATTTTTTAAGTGGTTTACATGATGTTCTTTTAGAACACAACATTTTTATTAACAACCTATCACAATAAACAGAACTGAGTAACTAGAGTAACTGAAAATGCACAATGATTATTTCAAAAGTATTTCACTCAAAACGTTTATATGTAAATTGTTAAATAATGTTTTACACATTTCACTTCATACTTATTTCATTTTGTCAAATACACTATATTTCACAACAAACTTTTCGTTTTTAACTTGCAAAATGTGCTTTACTGCATTATGAGAAAAATGCATATTTACAATCTCTTCATAAGTGACTTTCAATAATTAAATGAACACTTAAAAAAACAAAATTATTATTGTAAAATTAAATTAAACGCGCCTGTGTGTTCAAAAGCGAGTTTACATTTTAGTTTTTCTATATTAATATAAGTGACAGCATCTGCCACTGCTACTGTAGAACGACCCAGGATTGTAAACAAAGACAAAAGCACATCAACTCAAATGTTCAAACCACTACGAGCAAACTATAGTACTATCATAGATTAACGTAACGTAACAAGAACAACAGAAACATGTCACAGTCAGAAGGAAACCCACACCTTATCTGAACGGCCGCCTGTACGATTTCATCCGATTGAAGGAGAATATAGCTGGGCGTGGAAATCCACCACAGGAGTCAAGCCCGTTTACTGCCACTGTTAAAGCTTGACCTGATCCGACGCTTAGTCGATATATACAGTGACTAGCTCTGCTTGTCACATTCTATGTTATTGCGAAGCTATGTCCTGCCGGCTTGAGAGCATGTTGTGTGGAAACAGCTGACACCGACGTCAGCATTCCTCATACTGCGGGTATACCCGGAAATGGGCGTTGCTTAGCGGCGCGAACGTTCTTTCTGATTTGGGCCTGTCCCTATCATAAGAAGATGCCGCATTCGGCTGCAAGTACGCGCCCCCATCTTGCAACGATCAGCAAGGTAGTTGGTGGGGAAACAAAGCTTTTAGAAACTACGAATCCAGACAGTTACGCGTTAAACCAAGTGCTTCGCAAAATGATTCAGTACATCTAAACGCTGGAAACACCGAACACTGGCGACACTAGTGCTGTAAACACCGCACTCTGGTGGTCAAAAACGTGTAAATGCAACTGTTACACGGTCTAAAAATGTATAATGGCAGCTTACAAACTAATTCATGTTTTCACAAAATTGTAATCTATTATGTTAACTAAAAACTATTAAATATAAAGCGTCTGTACATACTGTGTTCTTTTATTAATTTAGTGCTGGTTTTATGTCGGCTAGCTATTTTTAGGGAGAGCTTGGCTAATCAGGCCAGTAAGAATCATTACTGTAGTTCACTCTTTATTATGCACATTGTTAAAACTAGCAGACAAAAGCAGTGTGAAATATATCGTTCCAGCGTTTATACATATATTTTGCTGAGAACTTCTTCGGCTTGGGAGTGCGGAAAGTACTCTTTCACATGGCACGAACTGCAGGAATCGAAAGGTAGCCTATTTACTGTCCCCCAGTGTATTTAATATTCTTGATTTGCTCAACTGCTTGCCATTTTTTTTTTATGTTGTTAGGATGACAAAAGGTGTAAAAAGTAACATTTTAGGCGGGTGATCTGCCCCAAGTCTGACAACGCTTGTCAATGTCAAAATAAGTGAGAGGACCATTCGAATCAAAGAAGGCATGGCTTTTATTTAACAGAAAATGAAACAAACTGTCCAAAACAGGAATAAAGTGTCCAAGGTGAAATTGTGTCCAAAATAAACAGGCTTAAATAGCTCTGGCTGTTTGGATGGAAAAATGACCTTTTCCAAAACAGAGCAAACATGCTTTAAATACAGTACGAACTGCATCGATTGCGCACTGACAGACAGAGAAACAAAATCACACACGGTCATACATTTTGTCCTGTGGGTGCCATCCACTAACAAGCCCAATACACAACTTTATTCTGGGCATAAACCCAAAATAAGCGGACTTGGCAACTATATGGTGGTTACGCCCTTGCGTAAAGCACCACCTCCAAACTCGCAGGTGTGTTCATTTCCAAACACTGATAAGCACGTGTAGCAGCTCTGGTTGTAGTAGACGTTCAGCGATTGTGGAAGCTTAATGAAATATTGTCCAAAATACTGATAATATTTAAATGGGTGATTCTGAACATCCCGTAAGTACATGAAGCAGTAACATTGTGAATGCGTGGCACATTTTGAGTTGGCGGAAAGAAGGAAAGCCCATGCCATGCAAATGGTTTAAATCATAAGTTTACGCATTCACACGTAATATTTTCGCTATCACTTTACAGTTAAGGTCCTATTATTTAGCGTTGTTTAATGCATTTACTTGCAATTAGTAAAAACGCACAATACATCTGTTACAGTGTTTACTACTGTTTGTTAACATTAGTTGATTAAATACAACAGTTGCTAGTCGATTAAATATTAACAGATACAACATTTTTAATAACGTGTTAATGTTGAAATTAACTGAGATTAAGTGTAGTTTGTTAACTAATGTAATTAGGTGATGTTAATGTATTAACCTTATTGAAAAGTGTTTTCACTTTCTTTGAATGCAATACAAGAAAAACAATCCTTAACTGGCACTGGTATTCAGCTTTATAGCTGATAAAAAGTAGGTGTTCATGTAAAGTTTTAGGTTAAAAGTTATGTATTTATAAGACTGTATATGTATAGGCTATATTTATAAAAGTGTATATGCTACTGGTTGTAATTTGTTTTTACCATTTATAATCACCTTTTTGCATTCTATTTGTACTTGCATTTATTCCTACAAAAACAAACTTGAAATCATTAAATACAAGAAGATTATATGCATGGTAATTAAATGGAAGTAACAAGGCTCAGATAAATGACGATTAATTTTAATAAAATTTTAAAATTAATGTGTTTTTAAATTTTCATATTAAATATTTTAATTTATTACATCTCTTAAAAGCTGTATTTGGAGTATATCATGTCCTGATGTATTTGCACGGACTTTAAGGTTATTGTTAGCAATGTTTTATAATACATTTTGTTTTTCTTTCTGTGTTCAGGAGAAGACTGGGGAATCTGTTCCTGATGCCAGCTGGCCAGAGAATGGGGATCAGTGGAGCGACAGTGGAGAAGAGGATGATGAATGGGGACTATTGCAGGCAATGGCTGCAGAGGATGAGGAGATTGACCTCTACAATGAGGAGACATTTGGCTTGGGTATTATTATATTATAAAATCTGTAAGCTTACTGGAATTGGATATCATGCACAAACTGTGACTGGATTGAAATCCAATATATGATTCGTTTAAAATTGAAGCTAAATGTCTGAAGCTGGAATTCTCCCATGTATTTCTTTTTCTGGGATGGGTAGAAATGAAAATTTGTTAGATGGATTTTAATCTCTTGAAGCATTATCACTACAGTTTTTTTTATTTTTTAAACTAACTCTCTAAAATGTCATTATGCAAACAAATGAACCCAGATGAAGCCACAAGTGGTGATAATCCAGATGCTGACCCTATGGATCTCCTGCTGCTGTGTAGTGATAACTCCCCAACACCACAGTCCTCACCACCTCCACCTCCCAGATCACCTTCCCCTCACAGTTCCTATTCACCCTCCAAACCAGGATCTCGCGTTTGGCCCCACACTCCAACGGGCTGGTCTCAAAGAGGAAGAGCAGGTCGAGGGCAGCTATTTGATGACCCGGCTGTGGTGAAGACTGTGGAAGGTCGACGGAGCCTAAAGGTTTACCTGCCTGATGTTATTTCAGAAATGTTGGTGGGGCCTTAATTTAAGTGCTAACCAGTACAATTTATTTTTCCCCTAGAGTCTTGATAGTGCCATTGTGGATTGCAGCCTCAGCTCCTACTGGGAGGACCTCAAGTCAAATACAGTGTGTTGTGTTCAATATTTTGCAATGTTTTGCTTTTTTGGTTTGTGTAATGTTTGCCACTGTCTTTCTCACAGTGGATGATAGCACTTCTTAATTCCAGCGGGCCACCTGCGGCATCTTTACTTCAGGTGCTCAAGCAAATCTCAAATGTCTGTCTTGCAGCTATACAACACAACCATCTGTTGATCACTTGGTTCTTTTTACCAACTAGGACCAGGCAATCTTGGGAGTCATTGACGGATCAAGACATGGCAGGGTCCCACCTGTTTCTCCAAACTTTCTGTCTCCTATGCAACATTTTTCTGCTAGCTGGGGCAGGAGAGGACTTTCTTTTGTTGGGTCCTTCAACCAGAGATGTCATTATCAGGTATGTATGGAGACTGTAAACATTTTACATTCTATAAATACGAGTGGCATTGGTCTATGCCAAAGTATCAGTGACTATGCAAGAATGTTGAATCTATCTGTTCTTATCTTAGGCACAAAAAATCCCATGGTTCCTTGCTCTCCCTTTCGTCCCCAAAGACTCTTTTCACCCCAGCAACAATACAACCAGGTGAAACCCCTTGTTCATACTGCTAATTCGGAAGGTACTGTTCCTGATTAAAGCCTTCTTGCTCCAGTAGCTTATATCCTATAGTAGCTTTTTTTTATTATTACTTTTTCAGCCTGGAGGTTTTCTGTCACCTTCCCGTCCTCCTCTCTCTACCCCATTGCCCCACACACCCAAACTCATGCATCATCAGTTTGGCACGGACTCCCCCAGGCCTGCTCCATTCTACAGCCCATCCACCAATATCATGCAGGGCTTCAGGTTAATGATCTACTTCATGAAGGAAAAGTGTATCCAGGATTAAATATGTATGCACCCTTATGATGTTCAGAACCCTTCTATGAAACACAAAGGAGATACTTTGAGAGAAATAAAAAACTTCAGATTTTTTCATGTTCTTAATGACAAGGAACTGGCTTAGCTTCAGGAGGGATGAAATTGTATATACCAAGTCATAAAATTGACTTTTCTAGTTACTGTATGGTCTGTTTCCACAATAGTTTTTTTCTTTGTCAACTTTTTAGAGCACCAGGTCCTGTTGCCCAGTTCCATCCCCAGCATAAGCGGCTTTTGAGTCAACGACAACAGAGACCTCACAGGTGTGGGCAAAGAGCATTGCCTTTACTTGGAAATGCAGGTTTTCTTTATCTGAATTTAAATGTAATTCACAGAAAGCCAGTGAGCTGGGACCCATATTCCCAGATCATGTCTGATAAAGAGAAGGAATGGATAATCAGGCTGCAGATGATTCAGCTACAGAGTGAAAATCCACATCTGGACGACTACTATTACCAGGTCTGTATCAGTCCTGAACTGCTTAGCCCTCCTAAGCAAGTTAAGTTTAACTGCTGTTTGATATCTGCTTTTTTTCACAACACGATCTAAGTGGCTGTGTTTGCTTTTGAATAGTAATTTTTTTTTTTTTTATTTAAATGTATCTGATCATTTTTGTTATTTTTTACAAATGTTTGAAAGATAAAATACAAAGAGAAACTGTTGGATGTCAAGCATAGTTGTTAATCTCTGCAGGAGTACTATCAGAGGATGGAAGCCAAACTTGCTGAAGAGGAGTTTTTGGGTGACCGATTAAAGAAAGAACCACCTAAACTCACAACCCCTTATGTTACCAAAACACTCTCATATATCCCAGGTGTGATGTGTTGAGCTTATGTAATACTCATTTATAAATTTACCCATTTTATAAATTTACAGTATGAAAAGTTGGCAGTAATTCTTGCATTGCTTCAGTTGTGCACATTGAAGGTTCGCTCGGGCAGGTTGCAGTGTCTTCTTGTTTCTCTCCTAGACGAGCAATTGATGCTGTTCATGCGAACACACCTGATGAGGTGAGAGTTGATTTCTTTGAGGCTACAAAAATAACTATAAAAAAAAAAATAAATCTAAAATGACTTTATTTGGGCAGGAGCACAAATACTCTAGACAACAAAGGTTGGAGGTGTTGAGCACTATTGAAAAGGTAGAGTAACCACTTTTTTATATTTGAATACAGTTACTTTTGAATCCTAAAGTGATTTTTAAATTGGGCTGTAAATTTACACTCTTATGGTGTCCTAACTAGACAAATTGTCACGCCAACCAACTTCCTTTCATTTGTTTACAGTAAGGTGCCTGCAACCAAAAAAAAAACCTAGCACTAGGGCTGCATCTTTTCATGTACTGTATCTGTGCCAAACCAAACGGCTCATCCTCTGTAGTCACCCCAGAGCCCAGCCCTAGGACCAAATGTCCAGTTTTCCCAGAATTAGTTCCTAACCCTCTGTAAAGAATGAACTGTAAAACACTGAAAAAGCGTTTTAATTTGTTGAAGGAAGGGGTGCAGACAGGACTGTAGCTAGGGGATACGGTCCTCTGCCCAGGTTGTTACTGTTGGCCTTGGTCGAAATCAAATCAAATTTTACCACTCATTGCATGCTGATTTGATCAACTGGAATAAAGTATTCAGTGTAGCAGTATATTTTTATTTTATTAATTTGCATGTTTGCAAACTCAAGGTCACTTTACAATATTATACAACCCAATCTCACTTCAATTCCTACATATTTCACTGTCACCATCGCCTACATTTACTTCAATATATTACAATTAAATCCTAATCTAATCATGACAAAACTATATATTGTTTGAAAGGTCTAAGACTCCTAAATAGATATTTGACCACTTTTTGTTAGAAATTATGTAGGAACAGTAATGGATTAATTTATGACGAGTGCACCTCAAAACATATGCATCATAACAGGAGTTCTGACGTTTTGCACAAATCTTCTTCGCTTCCTTTTCCCCTATCACATGTTTTAGTAACCATCATATATTTTATAGGATTTGAAAGCTTAAAACCTCCAAATTCATCCTGTGCAAACCATTTTGAAATCGGACACTGCGTTACCATGGAAATTGTACTTTAAATTATTTTAGAGGGCTCCTCCCCCTTGGGAGGTGTCATATTCCAAATATATTATGGTCTTTTAGAATCAAAACTTACATAATCTTGAAAAAATACATATTGTTGGAAAGGTCTGAGTCTCAAGATTCCATATTTTGTCATAAACATAATATTGAGAGAGAAATTGATACATTTGTTACAGAAAAATGCATCAAAAAAATTCAATGGCGTTTGTATGCACCCGGTGGCTGTTTGTGGTATAACGGCTAAACAAAATTGCATAGGAACCTACTTTTTTATATATATATATCAACTTCAAATTTGGAACACAACTTATTTAGACATAGGACTTTAATTTTATAGCAATTTTGGATTAAAACATATTTTATAAAATTTATTTTATATAAAATAAATAGTACAGTACATTTTCTTTACAGTAAATTTAAACTTCTATAACTTTTTTTATGCTTTAATTTTTTTAAATGATTTTACTTCTGCAATAATCTGCAGATTGTCTTCTTTAAAAAGAGACCAACGTTTGGTCTGTATTCAAAAGCGTTTATGAATTATAACAATTTAAGTTTGAATAGTGTACTTTAACGTCTATGTTCAAAAAGGGGGGAGGGGGGGCAGTTAAGAGGTTAATTTGTACGAAGTTGTATGACCTCACTCGTATTTATTTGTGCCATTTGCAAAAATAACGAACGTATTTTACAAGGGGGTAAATTTGTAGGAATTCATATGAATGACCAACCCTAAACCTACCCCTCACCGAAATTGTACAAAATCGTACGAGTAAGGTTATACAGATTCATACGAATAAGTCACCTCATAAAATATTTAAAAATTGGTTGTGAGATAGCGTTGTATTATATCAAGTAAACACGACAGTAGGCAAGATATCAGTACAGATGCACTGCGTGTAGATAACATCCATCACATGAAACGGCCCATAAAGTTCAGGAACAGAGAAACTACAATCAAAAAGATGTTTTAAGGTGTGTTTTGAAAGTATGTAATAATGAGAGGTTGAAAATGTGTTGGAATGGAATTTCGGAGGGGGAAATTGCAAAACTAATTTTGCATTTGCAAAAATGCAATTACAAATCAAATTAACATTTACATATGAAGTGTCAGTACAATGAGTTCTTGTATTAATATGCAGGGCTTGTTTTATGGAGGGCTTGGCTAAACATGGCCAAAAAGAAACTAACTACAACACTCTATTATACAAATGTCATTTAAAATGTTTACAAATTAATAAAACTAATATGAGATTCATAGGTTTACAGATTGCGCTCTGTCAGTGTCAATGGTCACAACATTACATTGCTTGGTTTACTGAAATCATGTGACTTTGGCAGTTTAAGTGTTCCACTGATTCGAAACCCAATAAGGTAACGGATATGACTGTGACTCTTTCTTCAACCTTTTTGCTTTTCACAGTTGTACAAAGTTTTGTTAGAAGTGGAAGAGGCAGACAAGATGAAGGCAACAGTGTCTGACAAAGATGAGGAAAAACGGTTGGTGCAGAACATTCAGAGGAAGGTGGAACAGCTTTACAATGAGCTGCGGTGCACTAATCTATTGTAAGAAACTCTTAACTTTCTGTTGTGAATGTACAGTGTTAAGATTCTGATCTCATATACTCCTATGGTGTTCCATATCCCAGGGACTCTGGAGATGAATTTCTTTCCTGTCTTCTAATATCAAAAGGAAAGAGGCTGCTGGCCAGACTCCTCCGCTTCCTGTCACATGATACATCTCTGCATATCCTAGGTGTGGTGACCAAACACCTTCCAGTATTGATGAGCAGAGATACAGATGAGGTCTGGAACATGTAATATTGTTTTATCTGTATAAATTTTGAATATGTGATCATCAAGCTTTAACCTCTTTGCAGGCTCTGCCTATTCTGTATCCATCTCTCCGTGCTGTGATTGATCGACTTGCATTCAGTCAGCTAATCAGAATTCTCAAAGAGTTCACCGCATCACTGCCTGACTCAAAAGACACATGTCTAACATTGGCCTGTCAAAATAAGGTCAGCTTTTACAGTTGTTTTTAAATTAAATTTGTTAGATAATATTTAAATGTTTGACCGCTTTAAATTTTCTCAGGTTTGCCTAGTGGTGGTATTGCTATCTTAAACTAACTTTTTGTTTGCAGTTTGGTCTGTCGCTGTTATATGCTCTGCTCTCGCAGGGAGAAAAGATTTTATCTTCTGACATTCCCATGGAGCCCAGCGTTGGAGATTCCGAGGCTTGGTATTGTTTGTGCTTGCTCTCAAATTATTTGAAACAACTACTGAAACATCTATTGCCGTCTGAGAGAGATTTAGCAGTTTTTCCATACAGACCCAAGTTTAAAGCATAAGTAACTGAACATCTAGAATTCTGTAGATATTCTATTGTTCATGTTTTTGTTTGTCACCCGAGAACCAGTAATATTTAAGATTTCTTCTTATAGAGTCTCATAGTTTTCAAATATTGTGAATGTCAGGTTGAAATCTGTGTTCAGTGAATGGCAACATATTTTTTTGTTGTTTTTATATTTTATTTATATATATATATATATATATATATATATATATATATATATATATATATATATATATATATATATATATATATATATATATATATATATAAATATAAATAAATAAATAATATTTATTTTTTATTTTTTTTGAATGGCATGTTAAAATGGCTTGTTGAACTTTTATGGCACCCATCCAGGACAAACACAGTATTCCATGTGGCCCGGCAGCTATCCCAGACGACTCTTGCTGAGCCACTTCTTCTGCCCTCCAACCTGCTAACACTGTTCTGTCGATATCTGGACAAGCGGACTGTACACCAACTAAAGAACAACTTGGAGTGAGTCCAAACACTGCACTCGGTACTCTGCACTTGGCATATCTCTTAGGACAGGGACGGCCATTGTCCTGCAGAGTTTAGCTCCAACCCTAATTAAACACACCTGTACCAGCTAATTAACCCTTATGCGGTGTTGGGGACGTTTTTGTCCACTAGGGGGTAATGTTGAGTCTTAATTTGGCCACAACTTTGGTGACCTTATTTTGACACACATTTTAAGAAAATGCTTTGAAAATTTTCAAAAACTCAACAATACACTGTGGGCAAATTCACTACCCTTTCGTTATGTTCGTGGATGAAAACAGCCAGTAAATTAAACTGCTGTAAAAATGTAGCAGATAAATATTTGTCAAACTTTTGCGTAAATCTATTAATCAGCCTCAATTCTGATCAAAACTACCAAATGTTTAAAAAAAAATCCAAGATTTTAACCCTTTAATTACCAAGTTCAAAAATGATGTAACTGATTTGGTGGGGGAAACACACAAAATGACTTGTTTTCAATATAAAAAGTGATTGTGGACTTTTTTTTCTTTTTTTTTCTTTTTTTTACCTTTTAATCACAGTCTTGGGCATGTCAAAGATTAGAAACAACAATGGCTTTGATGCATTGTTAGTTTTTGTGCAGCATTAGATTATTTTTTTTTTCTCCCTCATTTACTGTTCATGGCTGTTTTTGCCCCATTCACTTCCATTATAATGACATTTTTTTGATTGCAAAGCCATGACACCATATAATCATGCATTCTTGATTGTTGGTGGTTTGCCTGTTGGGAATAGGCAAAATTTGTAATTTTTATAGTTGATCACAAGGTGGGACTATTAACCCTTTAGACAAGCCTGTGCAAAAAAAAAAAAAAAGGTTAGTTTCTGGCTTATATATATATATAGCGTTATAATGGAGTATAACAGCAAATTATAGTGTGTGTGTGAGCGAGAGAGTGAGTGTGTGAGAGAGACACCTTTTCGCACTTACATTGATGTATCTGAGAAAATCTAAATATGTACCTTAGCTCTTTTAGAACTACATGAAGTAAACAATAACAAAATAAGTGTATTTATGCACCTGCTGCCTTTTGATATAGAGAAGTACAGACCAAACAAAAACAAGTGGATTTAAACACTTGCATGCCATCCTGCTGGTCATTTGATGGTGAGAAGAGCAGCAAGCAACATGAGAAAGGGCTTGACTTGTACTGAAGTTTTAGAAATGATTATGCAGCCTGACCCCTCCAGTGATCTGCAGGATGTATTGTCTTCTCCTTCTGACACCACAGACTCAGGAGAGTCAGATCCTAATTTTGTTGTGGCACCCTCATCATCCTCTCCAGCTTCCACTGAAGGCGAGGAGGATTCAGAGGATCCTGTATCTGGGTGGACTGGGAGGAATGGCAAAGTGTGGTTTTCCACCAACGTGGAGACAACTCACTTCCTTCAGCCTGCCAGAGGCGTGACTCCAGGGACTACGCGTTATGCCATTGCAAGGGTCCAGAAGTGTGTGTGAGAGTGAAAGACAGACCTTTGCGCACTTACCTTGATGCGTCTGAGAAAATCAAAATATGCACCTCAGCTCTCAGAACTACACGGAGTAAACAAAAACAAAGTAAGTGTTTTTAAGCACCTGCTGCCTTTTGATGGTGAGAAGTACGGATGGCCTATGTGTGAATTGCATGTCTTTTCTTGATGGTAAAGCCAGTTTAAAACCTTAAAATCCTTCCGTAATACACTTCAATTTTTTTCTGTAAAAAAATCTACTTTGCATCAGATTTATGAACATAATTTATTATGAACCAAGATGCAACAACAACTTCAAATAAACTGCAGCTCACTGGAGGGGTCAGGCTGCATAATCATTTCTAAAACTTTGGTACAAGTCAAGCCCTATATTTTCTCAAATACATCAAGGTAAGTGCGCAAAGGTCTCTCTCTCTCTCACACACACTATAATATGCTGTTATACTCCATATAACTCCATATACAAGCCAGAAACTAAGCTTTTTTTTTTTTTTGCACATGCATGTCTAACGGGTTAATGGTACCACTTAGTGATCAACTGTAAAAATTACAAATTTTACCTCTCCCCAACAGGAAAAACCATCAAGAATGCATGATTTTATGGTGTCATGGCTTTGCAATCAAAAAATTTAGTTATAATGGAAGTCAATGGGGCAAAAACAGCCATGAACAGTAAATGAGGGAGAAAAAAAATAATCTAATGCTGCACAAAAACTAAAAATGCATCAAAGCCAATGTTGTTACTAATCTTTGACATGCCCAAGATTGTGATAAAAGGTAAAAAAAAAAAAAAAAAAATCCGGTCCACAATCACTTTTTATATTGAAAATAAGTCATTTTGTGTCGTGTGTTTTTTTTTTTGTTTGTTTTTTTTGCCCCCAAAATCAGTTTGCAATTAATGAGTAAAAAACTTTTTTTTTTTTTTTTTTTTTTTTTTTTATATAAACATTTAGTAGTTTTGATTAGGGCTGTGGTTGATTTTAATATTTATGCACAAAAAAATTGAAAAAAATATTTATCTGATACATTTTTACAGCAGTTTAATTTAGTGGATGTTTTCATCCCAAACATAATGAAAGGGTAGTGAATTTGAACAACGCACAAGGGTTAAGGTCTTACTGGTCTTACTAGACATACTAGAAACTTCCAGGTAGGTGTTGTTGAGATAAGTTGGAGCTAAACTCTGCAGTACACCGGCCCTCAAGGAATGAGTTTGGAGACCCCTGCACTAGAATCTTTCAGGCAAGTTTGTTGGAGCTAAACTCTGCAGGACAATATTTCCCAAAACAGGGACTTTAATTGTTGCATTTTTTATTTATTTTTTTTGCTTGGTTCAGATCACTTTCACAAAGCAACATTTCAAAGCTTATTGATTTATGCAAGTTAGCGCAAGTAAAACATACTCTCATTGATCTGAGTGCACGTTTATGTTCTGGGATTCCTCTCATAGCAGTCTTCAATTGATGAAGTGATCAGCTGTCATTAGCAGCATTTTCTTATATAACCTGTCACACATGAGATGCTGCAAAATGTGCAAGACACAAGTGCAACTGTCAAATGTCCAACTGTCAAATTTGCATTATAATCAAAGAGACATTATGGGGATAATTTTCCTAAAAATAAAAATTCTGTAATTTACCCTCATGTTATTCCAAACCACCACCTCCTTTGCAGCACTGAGGTCCAAACAATGTTGAAGCCCACTGACATACTTTCAAAATATCATCTTTAGTGATCCATCTAAAAATGTTATGCAGGTTTGCAGCGATGTGATGGTAAGTAATGACAGTTTTAAATTTTGGGGAAACTGTCCTTTTAAAAAATGTTCTAGCTGTATAAGCAACTTTTAATTGTTTTATAAACTATTTTAAACATTATGCACTTTTTTTTTTTTTTTCCAAAGATAGTTATGCTTTGAAGAAATGTGCATAATATTTTGCTTGATGTGGGCTCAGAAGAGAAACCAAAAGCTTTTTTTTCTCTCTCTAACGGAAATCATGCCTTTTAAATTTGAATTTTGGTAATATTTAAGTAGAAAATTTGAATTTAGTTTTTCAGTCATTCTGACAGCCCTACAGACCAGTATGTGTCGCTTTAATTCTACCACAGAGATGCACTAAAAATGTGCATAAACCTTTTGCGCTGTATAAAAACATTTTTGCTTTAGTAATTTTTTATTTTTCTTTAGTAAAGCTAACAGACTCCATAGATCTGCAGCTACGTTTCTGTAATCATTGTTTTCAGATTTATCCACTCTGGAACCCGGTTTAAAAAAAAAAAAAAATTGCGGTTTCATGCTCCCAAAACACTGGGTCCATCTGAAGGAAACACCGGTATGATACCATTTTTTTATTTATTTTAACGTGTGTATATAGCTAAACAAGTCTCCGTGTAGACTGGAGGGCCGGTGTTCAAGAGAGTTTAGCTACAACTTGCTTTAACACACCTGCCTGAAAGTTTGTAGTTTGCCTATTAAGGCCTTGATTAGCTGGTTCAAGTGTGTTTAATTGGGATTGGAGCTAAACTTTGCAGGACGCGGCCCTCCAGGAACAGGATTGGGCACCCCTGGTTTATACTAAAGGTTTAATTTGACCCCAATTTAAAGGTTATTTCCCCCCTTTCAAGGTATATTTACAAAATGTAAAATAAGTCTCTGATGTGCCCAGAGTGGGTATGCTATATAGCTTGATGAAATTGCCACTTCTAGGGTATGAGCCAAAACACTGTTTTTGTGGTTGTCCCTTTAAATGCAAGTGAGCTGGTGCTCCCGCCTCCCTTTTCAAAAGAGGGTGGAGCTTCAAGATCTCATGCTCTGTCATACCAATGCTGGCCTTTGCAAATAAACATTCCACTATTAGTACAAATCTGTTATCTTTACAGAAAACGTACTGTTTAAAAGTCAGTCACCTGATTGTACTGTGCATAATAAATGCCCATTTATAAATTACATAGACGTGGAGCACAATGCAATAAAAATGATAGCTGGTCTCATGGTACCTTCACGTGCTATGACCAACTTTAAGTCCCACTTGTGATTGAGCTCGACAAATTCAAGCAGTTGACTTCACATTGCTTTCATATGCAATTTTTATGTTATGCATTTCCTTTGAAAATATAATGTAAGCACTGTGTTCTCAGCGACTTAGATGGAGGGAGTCTATGGAGACTCCTATGTTCATTGGTGCATCACAACACTTGTGTTCCTCTGGTGCTGACATTGTGTCTCCAGCAGCTACAGCAAGAAAACAATAGTGGACTGCTGCTTCTCACTCAGGGTTTGAGATTTTTAAAAAATGAGTGGGTGGATTTTTACCATTAAAGGCAGGTTGCTTTCACATGCTATGCAACTGTTCAAAGACCTTATAAAAGTGATTTTTGCGTAATAGGACCCCTTTAAATGAGGAGTAATATTCTTTAGTCACAATATTTAGATTTATTCAGTATATCAACCTGCACATGGCTTACTTGGCTTTATCTATACATGAAAATTACACACTTGACCTTTTTGTCAGATTTTTAAGGTGTGTTTTTTTTCTTTTCTTTTTTTTCTTTTTCCCGACTGCAGATCAGCTACAGGATATCTGGCTGTAGCATCGTGAATGAGCACTGACCCTATTATCTCTGTCCACACTTACCTGAAACACAGGACGACGCTAAGCCTGAAATTAACTGGATTTTGTGATGGACCATGTTCATCCAAGATTTCTGTATTTTTCCTGTCAACCTAAATTTCTTTCCTCCTAATTTGTCTTCTAGTTCTCTCAATCCTTACGTCCTATCAAGGCCAGATTTGCACCTAATTGGCAGTTAGCACTTTTTTGACATGGCTGATATTCAGTCATTAATCATTACCATATAAAGCCTCATTTGAAGCATGTCACATTGCAGATAAATCTGATCATGTTGGATTTGTGGTCTGCAGGTATTCAGATGAGCTGTTGGGGTTAATTTATTTATACAGTTGCACTAAAGGTGTTGGGTTTACTATGTCTTTCAAAGAAAGGTTCTTCGTGTTAATTTGAATACTTTAATCTTAATTTCAAAAGTATGCATGTTTGTGAAAAAAAATGTATGGTATGGTTTCATGTTTTATTTTTGTAATAGTTTGATCATTGTCATATCTAATATGTATTCATCACTATTGCAGAGCACATGCAAATTAAAAAATAAAAAATTGTAAAAAATATTCTGGAAGAACTGATTTACTCTAGATTATGATGACTAAAATGTGAAACCCAGTTTGTTTTTGGACCTTATCTTTTGATTTGTGTTAATCATAATACAGCATTGCCTTGAGAGCTTTTAGCATTTTTAAAAGCAATTTCGTAAGGGTATGTATGGATGGGTAGGTAGGTATGGACATTAAAAAAAGCCTCAGACCACATGAATAAGATGCTGGTAGCACAATCTGATAGCATTTTTCATGCACAATTTGATTTAAGCAAATTAGTGAATACCAAACACTGTACTGCTCTCAATCGATTTAATTATAATGGTACTGATACTGAGTTGTACAGTGTTCTAGACAATTCCTCTACCTGTCTAACAAAAAATGAAACATGGGTATAACCCATAAATAAACACATACATATACGTGTGTGTGTGTGTATGTATATGTGTGTGTGTGTATATATATACAGGTGCTGGTCATATAATTAGAATATCATCAAAAAGTTGATTTATTTCACTAATTCCATTCAAAAAGTGAAACTTGTATATTATATTTATTCATTACACACAGACTGATATATTTCAAATGTTTATTTCTTTTTAATTTTGATGTTTATAACTGACAACTAAGGAAAATCCCAAATTCAGTATCTCAGAAAATTAGAATATTGTGAAAAGGTTCAATATTGAAGAAACCTGGTGCCTCTAATCAGCTAATTAACTCAAAACACCTGCAAAAGCCTTTAAATGGTCTCTCAAGCTGTGTCCCAAACTTAAGTGCATAGACTCCGAAGTGCGCATTTGAAGTGCGATTGCGTCACAGCGTCACGACGTAAACTGTCCCAAAGTCTTTTTTTTTTTTTTTTTTTTTTTTTTTTATTAAATGAAAATAATTACAAACATACAAGGCATTAACCAGTTAAGCATATTCTCGTATACTACAGTAAAGATTGAGCAGAATCAACAATAACAATACCATACAAAACATACCTAAGATTATAGATACAGCTACAAACAAAACAAAAGCAGTAAAAAAATAAATAAATTAATTAATAAATAAACATAACAAATGAACAAAACTTAACGGGGCCATTTCAAATTAACTTAAATGTTTCAAGTAAAGCAAATAATTTAAGGGCTTTCCTTTCCTCCACAAGTTTAAGAGATTTACTTAGAAGATTCAACTCATTCCTCCAATGAGTCAAAGTAGGTTTGGTTTTATAATACCTGCATTTATGAATGAAAAACTTACCAAATAACAAAAGAGAATTAAGTACAAAGTCCACATTCTTATTTTCATCAAAAACACCAAAAATAATTGTCTTCACAGATAAAGAGAATACAATTTCCCTGGACATTAGCCAGCTCTGCATTTCTCTCCAAAAAAATTGGACTGGGTCACAGTAAAAAAAAAGGTGTTCTAACGATTCAATGTTTTCTACACAGAAGACACAATTATTTAGATCGAAATTGAATCTCAATCTCAAGAATTCGTTTGTTGGGTAAATTTCATTTAAGATTTTGAAGTTGACTTCTTTTACTTTAGGTGGGAGTGGAAATGAAATGTAATTTTTCCTTATTTTTCTTAATTTTTTCCACTTCAAAGTCCTTAAGTATGTAAAACCTTTTTATTGGGTTGGGATAATATTTTTTAATCAGAAGATTCTTAATAACTTTGTTGTTGCATTTAAAATCACAAAACCTTCGATGCAGAACTGACTAAGGACAGGGGAGACGGCAGAGTATCGAGTGTCTTCTCTAACCATTGCTCTCAAAGAACTTGGTATGGCTTTTAGAATTCTGTCATAATACTTAACATTACATTGAAGTTGGTATTTTTTTTACAAAATTCCTCATGTTGTAACATGTTTCCAGTCTCATCCATAAAATGTGCAACAGCCCAAATGCCCTTGGATCTCCATTCCTCTATATACACAGATTTTCTGCTGAGCCGTATGTACCTGTTATTCCAAACTGGAGTATTATGTGGCGTAAAATTATGGTTATAGATTAATTTCCAATAGAGAAGTACTTGCTGATGGAAAGCAGAGAGTTTAATCGGTAATGAGCTACATTTCAAAGTCACAGCGCAGGAGAAAGTCTATCCCACCCATTTTTTTTAAAATCATATTCGGGACAGTGAACCAAAAGGAATTTCTATTTGTCAGATAAGACTTTAACCACTTCAGCTTCAGGACACCATTCATAATATCAAAATCAATCGCATTCAACCCCCCGTCCTCATAGTTTTTAACCAAATCAATCTTTCTTATATATTGACATCTATTCCTCCATATAAATTTAAAATTAACAGTGTTTATCTTTTTAATCATTCTTGTTGAGATGGGTAATGAGAAAGCCGGGTAAATAAGTCTAGATAAAACTATCCATTTTCGATAATAACACTCTCCCAAAATTGAGACATCCCTCTGCAGCCACCTATTAAGAATAGACTTACATTTGTCCACATTGTTACAAACATTCATATTTTCAGTTGTTGCTTTATCTTTAGAGATAATAATCCCTAAATATTTAACTTCCTTTTTAATCTTTATGTTGTATAAGGAATGCGAATGATAATCATGTAATGCCAGAATTTCACATTTATTCATATTCAGCTGCAAACCAGATGCTTTTGAAAATTGATTAATAAATTGCAGTGCTAAGGGAATTTGCTCTTCATTTTTTTAGGAATAAAGTTGTGTCATCTGCTAGCTGACTTATTATAATTTGTCTGTCCATCATATTTAGACCTTCAATATGACTGGTTTTAATTAAAATAGCTAAAATTTCAGCGACCATTATGAACAGTAATGGTGAGCTACTACACCCCTGTCGAATTCCACTCCTAATCTCAAATCTAGAACAAGTGCCATGTCCTAAAGCAACAGAGCTATTAATTCCATTATATAACATTCCAATCATATCTATAAATTTTCTTCCAAAACCGAAATAATCTAAAGTCTTTAAAATAAAAGAGTGTTCAACAGAATCGAATGCTTTATAAAAATCTAGAAATAAAATAAACCCCCTTTCTTGAACCATCTGATTATAATCAAGCAAATCTAATACAAGTCTAATATTATTATGAATAAGCCTTCCTTTCAGAAAGCCAGATTGTGTCTCACTAATTATAGAAGAGATGCCTTCTTTTAGTCTTGCAGCAATCACTCCTGAAAGAATCTTATAATCTGTATTAAGTAAAGTGATTGGTCTAAGGTTGCCTAATATCCTTCTGTCTTTCCCAGCTTTAGGAATCAAGGTAATTAATCCTTGTTTCATGGTTGCCAATAATACTTTTTCCTCTACATTCTTTAATAGCTTTAAAAACTAGATTTCTTACATCCTTCCAGAAGAATTGATAAAAATTAGTTGTAAGTCCATCTGTCCCTGGGGATTTATTTAAGGCCATCTTAGAAATAACTGAATCCAGTTCCTCGATTTTAAAATCCGAGTCACATATATCCATAAAGGAGTCATCAATGCAAGATCTGGAGTTCTTAATCTTATCAAACAGAATGTTGGCATCTACTGCCGAATAACGAGAGGAATATAATTCAGAGTAGAATGAGAAAACCTCTTTTTCTATACTTCTAGCATCTTTATTTTCTATTCCATTAATTATTAGACTTGTAATAGAGTTTTTTATCTGTCTACTTTTTTCCAAATTGCTAAAGTATGCGGAGTTTTTTTCACCTGCTTCAATCCACTTTGCCCTTGATCTTATGAAGGCGCCCTGAGCTTTTTCAAGATAGAGATCATCTAATTTAACTTGTAACTCCATTAGTTTATTCTTCTCTTGAGAGTTTAATTCTACTTTACTACAGCACATATTTATTTCTCGAAGTAAATTGCTTTCATATTCCCTTTTTTTTCCCTGCTGAGTTTTTTTGCTAAATTTAATAGTAAATTGTCTTATCTTAAACTTAATAAATTCCCATCTACCCATATTATTTCTGAACGATTCATTATCTTCATTTTCTTTTATCAATTCTCTAATCTGAATAAAATAGTCTTCATTCTTTAGCAATCTGGCATTGAATTTCCAATACCCTTTATTCCTAACTTCTTTCACTGCGGGTCCTAAAACTAAATCTATGAAACAATGATCAGTCAAGGGTGCTTTAGAGATTCTAGAACGTAAAGTATTTCTTAGAATGTCATCACTCACCATCCAATAATCGATTCTGGACTTGTTACCCCCATTGGGTTTAAACCATGAGTAACTTTCAACATCTGGGTTGAGACACCTCCAAACATCAGTTAAATTATTATCTGTCGTAAAACTTTTAATAATCTCATTACAATTTGGTTTGCATAGTCTTGGAGGCATCCTGTCCACCCATTCATCCGGAGTCATGTTCCAGTCTCCTCCTACTAAAATATAGCTAGTGGGGTACCGCACTTTAAGCTCTGATATCACATTTGTTATTTTTTCCATGAGTTTCTTGTTTTGTCCGTCATTATTATATCCATAAATGTTTGTTATAAGAAACTGACTTTCTACCTTTAATACCACCGTTAGCCAGTGACCATCTCCATCGTTTCTATGCGTTATAATTTCTCCAGGGCATCTATTAAAGCAAATTGCCACACCTGCCGAGCGATTGGAGCCATGGTTAAATAAAATCTTGTCTCCCCATTGGTTAGTCCAAAAAGCAATGTCCACATCAGCCGAATGGGTCTCTTGCAAAAATAAACACTGAGATCTTTGCCCTTTACAAAATAAAAAAAGTGCTTTCCTTTTCACAATGTCTTTCAGGCCCCTAACGTTTAATGAACCAAAAGAAATGTTAACACTTTCCATGAACAGCAAACACAAAAAAAAAAGAAGTAAACAGTAAATGTAACCCTTGTTTACTCCGTCCAGTTAGTGATTTAACTTAAACCTTAATAGAGTTATAATGTCCCTTTACAAGTGTTTCCATTATATCACAGTCATATTTAATTACTTCACCCTTCATCTCCAATCCGACGTCCGTCTATGTATCCATGTGGACCCCGAAAAAAAGCCAGTTTTTCCAGCTCGCCTCGCTTGTTCAATTTGCGGCCACAAGCGTCTTCTCTCCTCCCAATCCTCCCGCGGCAACATTTCAGCAAAGCGGATGCCTTTATCCTTGCAGACCTGCGAGTTCTTGGTCCGACGCCAGATTTCTTCCTTCACCCATCTCTTTGCAAATAGAATGACAACGTGTCTGATCTTGTTATCCATCTTTCTCCCTGTTCTATGAACGACGTCAACTGCATCCTCCACCTTCGACTCAAGATCTGGTGCGATTTTCCGGAGGATTTCGGTGACTTGTTCTCGAATGTTCTCATCTCTTTTTTCTTCCAAACCTTTAATCTGCAGACACCACCTCATCCTGTATCTCTCTTGCTCTCTCACTCTATTTTTAAGATCGTCGTTATCCTTGCAAAGCTGGTCGTTTTGTTTCTTCAAATCTTCAACTTTCTTTTTTTGCATTCTTTCATTTCCTCCGCGTTGAACTGAACAGCTTTGGCTAAACTAGCAATCATGACGCTACTTTGTTTTGTCTGCTCCTTCAGATCAGCTAGTTGCACATCCACTCTTTTTTCAAGACCCAAAATTGCCTGTAAAATGGCGTTGTTGGAAACTTCACTATCCTCACCATCATCAGCTGGTTTGGGCTTTTTCTCTGCAGGATTTTTGACTGGCGTAGTTGGTAAGGAGTCGATAGTACGGTCCCTCTTGTTTAGCTGAGCGGTGTCCATAGCATAGTCGTGCTCCGTAACACAAGAGTCACCTTTCCCACCGACTTCCCGCGGAATATTCTTTTCTTTGGAGCCCTTTATGAATTTGGCCGGTTTAATTAGTTTCTGTGCATCCATGACACCTCTTTACAATGGACTTTCAACTACTTCAAACTAACTTTGGGACTAACTTGAACGAGTTCCGAAAAAAGCGACTGCTCAATTCGCCATCTTGCTGGAAGTCCCAACTGTCCCAAAGTCAGAATGCGCACTTCGAAGACCGCATTTAAAGTGCGAATGCGTCACCGCGGCTGACGAGTTTCGAAAGTGACTTCAAATGCGCCCTTCATTTCCCATGAAAATGAAGTGTACATCTTATGGACACCCTACCCTATCCCAGAATCACTTGCGTGCATATGACGAAGGTGTTTATATTCAGAGGCAGGTGAGAGTTCTGTGGAGGACTTCACATTGAAATGTAAGTATTGTGGTTTCATTTACTCAAATACCTAGCGAAAGTGATTAAAGGCAGGTTTTTTTTTTTTTTTTACATAAAGCCCACAAACAATAAGACAGCCACTATATAAGGCAATGGTCTTTCCGTTTGTTGTGTTTCTGTAGTGCAGTCATGCAAGAGATGTCTACAAATGTTTTAACCAAACTTAAGCACTTCAGTATTTTGTATGCATGTCCTGGTGTCATATTTTCTAATGTTAAGATTGCAAACCTGTCTTTTTTCATAAGTGTTTCCATTTTCTTTTGTTTTAATACTATTCTGGAGAAAGTGAGCATGTGTTTTTGTTGTTAACAGGCAAGGTTTATTTGTGAAGTATCCCTCACCAGACAGGTGAGGGAGCGAGTGGACAGGGAGGACATCAAACTCAAACAAATACATTCTTCATTAGCCAAGAGAAAACAGTGGGGGAAAAATGAGTACATTACAGTTTTTCCAATACATTTTTTAAATGTCATATTGTCAATGAAACAACCTAATTTCTGTAGTTTATTTTTGTGACGCAAGTTAAAAATGAAATGCATAAATTGTAGCCTATACATTATTCATTTTTTGTAATTTATTCGTAAATAAGCCTGAGTACTTTCTGTACATTTTGTATTTTTGTTTTGCATATTCACATGTGTAAATAAAAGAAAAGTGCTTATGTACATTAATTTTTTTTTTTTTAATGTAGCTTATTTTTTTTCCACAAAACATTCTTTTATATGTTTATTTGTTTGTCCTGTAAATACTTTTTTTACACATTAAAACAAATTGTTCTATACATAATAGAAAGTACTTTTTACAACCATTTACAACATAGCTTAGTGTTTAACATCAGAAAAACAGCATCAGTTTGAGCCCGGCCCTGCCTCCATGTGTTCTGGGGTCTTCAGGAGGTCAATCTCTTGGTGAATGGCCAGCACCTCCGACTCGGAGGACGATGCGGTGACAATGGAACGAGGGACATGTCAAACACTCTGGAGACCATCTGTATGATGTACCACTAGCAGACAGAAGAGAAACACCAGGGTCTGGATCATGGCACACCATCACTGTTGCAGTTCACTTCCCAGTAGATCCAGCAGCACAGTCAGGGTCTCCCTGCTCAGAACAAACCATTAAACACCTGTCCAGCGCTGCCACATTCAGCTCTATCCTGTCCAGCGCTGCCACATTCAGCTCTATCCTGCAGTACAGGGGTCTGGTCTGATTTAGGGAAAGAAGGAAAAGAGAAATTGTTTAGAGCTATGGCAACGTAATTAGTACAAGAAATATTGACATACTTTAGTAAACTACTTTTAGTAACTACCAATAACATATTGGGGAAAAACTACTAGTCATATTTACAACTTTAGCTGAAGGGATAGTTCACCCAAAAAAATAAATTACAAACCTGGTACAACTGAAGGGTGAGTAAATGATAACAGAATTTTCATTTATGGCTGAACTATCCTTTAAGTAAAAGTATTATCTTGCATACTCTAATATACTTAAGGTATTGAGAGTAAAGGTATGTGCAGTATTGTCTTGAAAAAAATAATTTGTCGGGATGGTTTTACATTAATAATACTGCTGCACTTCTATGTATGTTGCAGTTTTACTTCTAAATATGTTCAAAGTTATTAAATTTAAAGTTGCTGGACATTAAGCTGTACTATGCTCTATTTTTTTAAATACAGTTTTATTTTTATGGTTAACTGCCTAAAAAAATACGGGTTGCAAACCTGTCTACATATGGTCAAGGCAATAAACTACATAAAATTGCACCTTTGTAAGATATCTGTCAGCATTTGAACTGCTATGTGTGTATTTTGTAGTTTTTCGTATGTATCATTACATTATTCAAGTAAGCTCCAAGCCAGTACCTGCATTCAATGTTGTAATCCGACAAAGGACGCAGCAAACCAGTGTAGTTTACCTGGCCTCGGTCTTGGCTAAGCCTGAGGTTCATCACCGTCTCCTCCATTATGAGTAAATCATAAAAACAAAAACGATCAATTCTGGCTCCACCTATCCTGCAGGACTGTCCTCTCGTCAGAGCTCTTCTCGCAACGTTGCTATGCGACAGAGCGCTAATCGGAAACACCTGGTGACGGAATTAGGAAATCCTGTGAAGGCGGAGCATCTCACGCACTTCGGAGGACCCTTCGTGCACTTTGGAGGTCTGGTCTTCGAAGTCCGTGGCCTTCGAAGTGTGCACACTCAACTTTGGGACACAGCTTCAGTCTAGTTCTGTAGGCTACACAATCATGGGGAAGACTGCTGACTTGACAGTTGTCCAAAAGACAACTATTGACACCTTGCACAAGGAGGGCAAGACACAAAAGGTCATTGCAAAAGAGGCTGGCTGTTCACAGAGCTCTGTGTCCAAGAACATTAATAGAGAGGCAAAGGGAAGGAAAAGATGTGGTAGAAAAAAAGTGTACAAGCAATAGGGATAACCGCACCTTGGAGAGGATTGTGAAACAAAACCCATTCAAAAATGTGGGGGAGATTCACAAAGAGTGGACTGCAGCTGGAGTCTGTGCTTCAAGAACCACTACACAAAGACGTATGCAAGACATGGGTTTCAGCTGTCGCATTCCTTGTGTCAAGCCACTCTTGAACAACAGACAGCGTCAGAAGCGTCTCGCTTCAAAAAGGACTGGACTGCTGCTGAGTGGTCCAAAGTTATGTTCTCTGATGAAAGTAAATTTAGCATTTCCTTTGAAATCAGGGTCCCAGAGTCTAGAGGAAGAGAGGAGAGGCACACAATCCACGTTGCTTGAGGTCCAGTGTAAAGTTTTCACAGTCAGTGATGGTTTGGGGTGCCATGTTATCTGCTGGTGTTGGTCCACTGTGTTTTCTGAGGTCCAAGGTCAACGCAGCCGTATACCAGGAAGTTTTAGAGCACTTCATGCTTCCTGCTGCTGTCCAACTTTATGGAGATGCAGATTTCATTTTCCAACAGGACTTGGCACCTGCACACAATGCCAAAGCTACCAGTACCTGGTTTAAGGACCGTGGTATCCCTGTTCTTAATTGGCCAGCAAACTCGCCTGACCTTAAACCCATAGAAAATCTATGGGGTATTGTGAAGAGGAAGATGCGATATGCCAGACCCAAGAATGCAGAAGAGCTGAAGGCCACTATCAGAGCAACCTGGGCTCTCATAACACCTGAGCAGTGCCACAGACTGATCGACTCCATGCCATGCTGCATTGCTGCAGTAATTCAGGCAAAAGGAGCCCCAAATAAATATTGAGTGCTGTACATGCTCATACTTTTCATGTTCATACTTTTCAGTTGGCCAAGATTTCTAAAAATCCTTTCTTTGTATTGGTCTTAAGTAATATTCAAATTTTCTGAGATACTGAATTTGGGATTTTCCTTAGTTTCCAGTTATAATCAGTTACAAATTGATTTTTTTGCTATCAATTTGTGCTACCTATCTTTTTAATGGCAGGTAGCATAATCTGAGCGGGTAGCACAAATTGTCAGAACATCATGCTCACTGACATGCTAATGCACTAATCTCGGTCACGCACACACTTGTAAGAATTGTAAGATCAAATGCATAATAATAACAAAGGAACTAAATAAGAACGCTAAAATAAGTTCTAGGTTTGCAGTTATATATGAAGAGTTCAGATGCAAAAGCCTCTAAATGCCATCTAAACTTTTCTTCTTAAATGGTTATTTTCTCAGGCTCCTATGTTTATGTTCAGTTATTTTACTTTGATGGGAAAGAAAAGAAACTATTCAATGCCATTAAAGTGAAATTACTGAACGTACACATAGGAGCCTGATAAAAATGCTCATTCAAGAAGAAATTTTCAAACGGCACATTTTATATGAAGTAGCAATCAATTTACACTATTTAAAAATAATATTTTTTAAAATTTTCACATTCACTCTTATTCGTATTGTCTAATAGTCAAAGTTCATTTATGATTTACATGAATCATGATTGCATATTTTCAATTCAAAATGGCAAAATTTTATAAAAAGTTGAGTAGTTTGCATCACTAGATAGTCCATCAGTCTGTTGGTCGCTGAACATTTCTATCGTAAAACAGTTTTCTAATACAGTACTAACATCTTTCCACAAACTCTGTTGTGACAGTGACAGTAAGACCCGCCTTCTTTGATTTGAATGGGCATCTCAATCATTTTGACATTGATAAAACTCTGTTGGACCACTGAGGCAGACCAGCCTAAAAGTTTATCTTGTAAAACTTTTTATCATCTTAACAACAAACTGCTTTACTCATTCTTATACACAGGGTCTTATACTTTCTATCAGCTATGACTATTTTAGTCTTTCAAAGGACAAAAAGGGTAGAAAAACAGTAATAAAAATTAGACCTAAACGACATAGAATGCAGACCAGAAGTGAGGCCCTGTGTGGTCGCACACTTGGCACAGCCCTTGCAACAGTACTGATGTGACAAAACTACAGAATGTCTAATTTTATTATTAGCTGTTTCAAATAAAAGGACAGCACTTTTAGAGTTTCAATCCCTAATCTGATGTGCGGATAAGTATTGGGACAAATGAATTTAAAGCAACTGTAAAAGTTTGAAAGCTAATATTTAGTTGTGAATCCCTCACATGCAATCACAGCAGTGAGTCTGACACCCACAGACATCACCAGGCTCTTGGTTTCATCCACTGAGATGCTTTTCCCAACCTTTAATAAAGCCAATTTTAACTGTTGCTTGTTTTGGGTTGTTTCTGCCTCTAGTCTCCTCTTTAGCTGGTGAAAGTCATGTTCAATAGGATTTAAATCTGGAGATTGACTTGTGCAATCTAAGACCTTCAATTTCTTTGCCCTGATAAACTCCTTGACTAAACTATCAGGGTGATTGTGTCATTGTCCTGTTGCAATATGAAGCCCTTTCTGATGAGTCTTATGGCATTTTCTTGAACATTGGTAGCCAAGATGTTTTTGTACACTTCTGCATTCATTCTGCTATCACCATCATCCGTTAAGTCATCAATAAAGTTGAAAGAAGCCTGTTCCAGAGGCAGCCATGCATGCCCACGCCATGACATCACCTCCACAATGCTTTACATATGAGGTTGTATGCTTACAGATGTCTTAACTCCACAGCAGACAAAGCAATTTTGTCTTTACTGTTCCAGTATGTAGGGCACTGTATGTGTATAAAACTTATCATTTTTAATTATTCATCAAGAATATGATTCTTACAAAAGTCTTTTTGCTCAACTGAGACATGAAGCGGTCATCAGTCACATTCTAACTAACAGAACTCCTTTGTGTGTTTTAGTTTGTTTTGGGGCCGGGTCAGGCTGATGTAATTTGACATATGAGTGTATGTGTATCGGAAAAGAGTAGGCTCTGGGGTAAAGGTCAGGATTTTGGTCCTCTGTGTGGATTATTAGCCTGAAGTGAGACACTGAGGTTTTTTTGTTTTTGTTTTTTTGTTTCCTTTTGCTGCACCCACGTTTTTACTTTCTCATGAGCTGTTGAACTTAAGCTGTTTTCAGAAAGGAGAAGCTACATGTATCCAATGTGTATGCTTCTTGACAATTAAACTTCATTTGGATAATCTCAGTGTCTCCAATATAGCCTATGTTTAAAAGTTTGATTTGTTGTAGTAAATAATTTTGTCTCGTACATCTCATCAGTTAATCATAAACATACCTCTCTTTCATATGTAGCTTTGGAAAGTCTGATTCTTTTTTGAGAATTGATTCATCTTAAACAGACCCTGGAATCTGTTCAAGCCCCTATGTTTAATCTATTTATTTATTTGTTTGTTTCTTTCTTAGTGTGTCTTCACCTTACCTATATAAACTATATATTTCTATTTACTATACATGTTTTTACTTTTGATGTTGTCCTGATTGGGCTTTTTCATTCATTAATTTATTCAAACAGAAAATAAATAAAAAACATCTCTGTCCTCACAACTGTTTCATATAATATATCTTTAATATTGTTCTTTTGACTCTTCTAACTAAAACATGGTTTTTGGATCCATTTTGTGACAAATACATACATTTTGAAATATAGAATGAATGTTATAAGGATATAACTATATCGCCTATACCCTTAGCAAGGGGCTTATATTACAGGTTATAGAAAAATGCATTAGAAGACATTCTGTAATCATCCGGTACCATGAAATGTATTACAGTACCAACATATTACCTTTTCTATTTCCAAGGCTACAGCCATGATAATGTGCTTCTGGAAATGGCACTTCATATTACTTGCATTGAACAGAGTTGCTATTGCGTAATGTTATTGATTTGGAGCCGTGTGTGTTTGTGTATTGTGTTTCAAGTATATTAGCTTTGAGTGATAAAACTCATAGTTTGCAAAGTGTCTTGACTGTCAGCTAGTTTTATTGTTCATGTCTGCAAGTCAAACCTATAAACAGTGTCTCTTCAAACTCTGTGCCAGAAAAACTGCTTCTCAATATTATTAACTCGTCATTATCTTTAGGTCATGTCCCAGAAACATTCAAGCTGGTGGTTATTAAGCCTCTTATTAAGAAACCACAACTAGATCCTAGTGAACTGTCAAATTACAGACCCATTTCAAATCTTCCATTTATGTCTAAAATTTTAGAAAAAGTTGCGTCTGCTCAATTGTGCTCCTTCCTGCAAAAAAAAAAAAAAAAAAAAAAAGATCTCTGTGAAGAATTTAATTCGGGTTTCAAGGCCCCACCATAGCACAGAAACTGCACTTGTTAAAATTACAAATAACTTGCTTCTTGTGTCAGACCAAAGCTGCATCTCATTGCTAGTTTTACTTGATCTTAGTGCTGCGTTCGACACCATAGATCACGACATACTCCTAGATCGATTACAAAACTACACAGGTATTCAAGGGCAGGCTTTAAAATGGTTTAGATCCTACCTGTCCGATCGCTACCACTTTGTTTATTTAAATGGGGAGTCATCTCATTTATCACCATTAAAATATGGAGTGCCACAAGGATCTGTCCTAGGTTCTCTGCTATCTTCAATATACATGTTGCCCCTTGGTAATATTATTAGAAAATACGGGATTAGTTTCCACTGTTATGCTGATGATACTCAACCATATATCTCAACAAGACCAGATGAAACTTCTAAATTATCTAAGCTAACAGAGTGTGTTAAAAATGTAAAAGATTGGATGACCAACAATTTTATCCTATTAAATTCAGATAAGACAGAGATATTACTTATTGGACCAAAAAACATTACACAGAATCTCGTAGATCACAATTTGCAACTAGACAGATGAACAGTTACTTCCTATACAGTAAAAAATCTGTGCGTTATATTAGAAAGCAACTTGTCTTTTGAAAATCATATTTCCCATGTTACAAAAACAGCATTCTTCCATCTTAGAAACATTGCCAAGCTACGAAACATGTTACCTGTTTCTGATGGAGAAAAGCTAGTTCATGCATTCATGACCTCTAGACTGGACTATTGTAATGCACTGTTAGGTGGTTGTCCTGCATCTTCAATAAACAAGCTACAGGTAGTCCAAAATGTAGAGACTCGAGTCTTTACCAGGTCAAGAAAATATGATCATATTACTCCAATACTACAGTCTTTGCACTGGCTACCTATTAATATCTGATCATAGCCCAGTTACGTTCCAAATTGAAAGTGTTTTGCCAAAACGAAGTTATTTGTGGTGTTTCAATGTGGTTCTAATCAAATATTCAACTTTTATTTCATATTTAATTGGAAAAATAGTTTTTTGCGACTAATGACAATGGAGAGGTTTCAGATTCAATTTTGTGGGATACTTTTAAAGTCATACTGCGAGGCCATATCATATAATTTGAGTCGTCTAAAAAGTGGGCTTTAAATAGTAGGCTTCGGAAAATAGAGGAAACGTTGCCAGTACCCGAACAAGCATATAGAGTGTCACTCTCAAAGTTTGATTATAATAAAATCTTAAAATTAAAGTATGAGTATAATTCTATCCTAAATGGCCAAATAAGTAACCTTCTCCTCAAACTCAAGCAGAAGAATTTTGAGTTAGGGGATAAACCTGGAAGGTTGCTTGCAAGGCATCTGAGGGGAGAACAAGCTAAGAAGGCAATTTACATGATTAAATCAAAAACAGGCATTTTAATAACTAATCCTAATGAGATAAATGAATGTTTATTCTGAACTATATACTTCCAAAATTACAGATTCTGACCATAATTATGGTTTTTTCTAAATTAAGTCTTCCAAAATTTAGTGAATCCTCTAGGTCTTACCTAGAATCTGAACTCTCAATTAAAGATTTATTAAAGGCAATTCGGCCCTACTCCGGTGGTCGAGGCATCCACTTCAACGACAAAGGGGACCTGAGGATCTGGATGATAGAGAATGGGGGCCGTTCTGAATGCATTCTTGAGATTGTTGAAGGCTTCCTGGGCATTTGGGCTCCAGGACAGAGACTTGGGCTTACCATGCAGCATAGAGGTAAGGGGTGCGGTGTGTTGACTGAACTATTGAATGAATCTGTGACGAGTGGGGCGGGGCCGAGAGCCGTGGGAACGGAGCGAGGCCGGTGGAGTAATTGGAAATGAGCGACACCTGCTCCACTCACCAGTCTCGAGTCCCACGGAGGAGATTGGGAGGATACAAATGAGGAGTGACGACAGTGAAGGACGAGAGAGGACCGGGCCTGGGCTTTATTTTGGGTTTGGTTTTTGTTTGTGTGCGGCAGTCGCCCGTGAGGGGCTGTCGCGCTGTTTTGTGTTTATTTTGTCATTAAAGTTTTATTTGAGTGTCCGCCGGTTCCCGCCTCCTTCTTCCCGTGATTATGAAGTTTTTTATATCGTTACACTGGTGCCAAAACCCGGGAGGAAGGAGGGATGCGCTGCCGAAGATCCCTTGCCGCTGGGGTGAATCCGCGGTGCCATCGAGCAGGGCGTAGCAGTCTGGCGCCATGGACACTCGAGGTGGTGGGCTGGAGTGAGTTGCCGGGGACGGACGAATTCGCTGCCGGCCGCCCACGATGTGGAGGGACGGCTGGTGTCAGTGAGGGAGCGGAGGAGTCTGCGCCGTCCGCCAGGTGCCCGGAGCCTGCTGCCATCCGCCAAGGATGGGCAGGAGCAGGGAACGGGGGACTCCTGCCGGCTGCCCGAAACTGGAGGAGCTGTTGCCGTCCACCGAGCGGCGGAGGAGTGTCGTGCCGTCCACCGAGGGCCGTCCAGTGGCACCGCGGAGGAGTTCACACAGCTGGTGGAGGAACGAGCGGCTGCGTGTCTGGGAACCGGCACAATTTTTTTTTTTCTCTCTCCGGTCTTTCATCTCTTTCGCTCCTCATCCTTCCACCTCCTTTTCTCTCGCCTCGTCTGTCTGTCCTTACCCCAGGTTCCCGCAAGTCACCGTGTGCGGTCCCCCCCCGTAGGAGTGGGGGGAGTAGAGCGCAGTCTCAGGAGTACCCCCCGGCCTGCGAGGGGCGATGGGGTTATGTGACGAGTGGGGCGGGGCCGAGAGCCGTGGGAACGGAGCGAGGCCGGTGGAGTACTTGGAAATGAGCGACACCTGCTCCACTCACCGGTCTCGAGTCCCACGGAGGAGATTGGGAGGATACAAATGAGGAGCGACGAGAGAGGACCAGGCCTGGGCTTTATTTTGGGTTTGGTTTTTGTTTGTGAGCGGCAGTCGCCCGTGAGGGGCTGTCGCGCTGTTTTGTGTTTATTTTGTCATTAAAATTTTATTTGAGTGTCCGCCGGTTCCCGCCTCCTTCTTCCCGTGATTATGAAGTTTTTTTATATCATTACAGAATCTTCTATAGTAGTTGTCAAATCCTAGGAGTCGCTGCAGTTCCTTTACTGACTGTGGAAGTGGCCAGTGTTGGATGGCAGTGACTTCCGGGCTGATGTTGTCCCGAGGAACTGGACCGTGGAGCAATGGAACTTGCATTTCTCCAATTTCAACTACAGTTGGTACTTTCTGATTTGCTGAAGGACGTGCGTGACATGGTGGCGATGTACGGCCAGGTTCCGGGAGTAGATTAAGATGTCATCTATGTAGACCAGGGGTGCCCAACCCTGCTCCTGGCGATCGACTGTCCTGGATTGTTTAGCTCCAACCCTAATCAAACACACCTGAAGCAACTAATTAAGGTCTTCAGGCTCACTTAAAAATTAAAGGCAGGTGTGTTTGATTAGGGTTGAAGCTAAACAATCCAGGACAGTCGATCGCCAGGAGCGATGTAGACGATCACAAACTGATGGAGGAACTCCCGGAACACCTCGTTCAAGAAACACTGGAATATGGAAGGTGAGTTTGAAAGGCCATAGGACATGACCAGATATTCGTAGTGACCTGAGGGTGTGATGAACGCCGTCTTCCACTCATCACCTGCCCGGAAGGTTATACGAGCTCCACAGGTCCAGATTGGAGAATATGCCGGCTCCACGGATTTCCTCGAGGGTGGCTGGGACCAGGGAAAGTGGATATGGTAGCTTCACTATTTCTGCGTTCAGGACATGGTAGTCAATGCATGGCCTCAAGCCTCCATCCTTCTTACCCACGAAGAAGCTGGAAGCAGCAGGTGAAGTGGAGGGTTGAATGAATCCTTGTTGGAGAGCCTCCTGGATGTAGTCCTCCATTGCCTTGTGCTCCGGGATGGACAAAGGGTAGACTCTTCCTTTGGGAATTTGGCCCCAGGCAGCAGGACGATGGCACAGTTCCATGGCCGATGCAGTGTTAGACGGGTAGCAGCCTGCTTGCTAAAGACATCCTGGAATGCCTAAAATATTACCTTTATTTTAATCTGTTCAGTAAATTTTGGCAGTTTTTATCTATGCTGGCAAGTGATCATGGTGTAAGCAGAACAATCACATCTGGTGTACATTAAAGTCAAATAACCACCTAACATGAATTATAATTTTTTTATATATATATAATATACACCCATTCAAAAACAGAGGGTCAGCAATGTCATTGAAAGAGGTCAACATAATATTACTCTAGTAGCGATTCATGTAAACAGATATGAGTTGTATCTTATATGAATGTATACAGTCGGGAGAAAAAATGGATAGTCAAAAGATTGGGTCTGTGCATTAAGTCTTGTACACACATTTTCTGTGTATCTGTGCTTGATTCAGGAGATGGAGATATTCCACCCCATCCTGATATTCCAGGAGCTGAAGAGTCGAATCCATAATCCACTGACAAATACGGTACATGCATTTGTTGACACTGAATGTATCTACAGGTATGCAGTGTGTAAATATGCATATAGATATTCCTCACATTTCACCCTCTTTATTTAAGGAACGGGTGGTTATACCAAAGGAAGAGTACAACCAGAAGGTAAAAGAAATGTTCAAAACGTTGATGTTTATGTGAATGGGCCCCTCTCCTCACATTCCAGCTGTCACCTCATTTGACAACACTCTGGATGCTTCCTCCCAGGCCCCTGTCTCTGTGCCTGATGTGTCTACTGTTTTTTGAGGTGCTGCCTCACCCATATTCCCTCAGCCTGAGCTGCCCACTTTAAAGCAGCAGCCAGCACCACCACAACAGATCCACATCCAGCAGCACCTCCAGTTCCACTTCCTCCCAGACAGGTAAAATCCTAATAGATGCTCACTTGTGATTACACATTATGTTGACTGGCAACTAATAACAGCTATACTATTTGAACTATATTCATTTTCAGAATAATTTCTTATTCTCATTATCATAAATATGTAACTATTTGAATATCAATTATTTACCACAATTACTGACTTTTAATACTTAAAGGTACAATATGTAAATTTATCCAAAAACCACTAGAACAGTGTTATATATTTTGCTGACTTGTGTACTTACACTATCCCAAATATTTAGAAGAATGTTTAAATCCAGACAAATAAGCAATTTTAACAAGTGACACGGACCGTGTCCATAGTGTCATTGTGTTGCCTGTCAATGACATCATAACCCCTCGATTTCTGGTTTTGTAGAAAACATGCAAACACTAAAGGCACTTTAATATGTTGTGCGTTTCAATAGACCGAAGACGACCACGCAGAATAGCATAATAACAGAAATTTCAAATGTATCTAGTATGATAAAACAGCACTGCTTTTTTCCCAACATACGCAAGTAAGAAAGGAGTGGAAGTGGTCGACTGTTGCATAATAAAAGCTCCGCTGCTTTTGAGCCATGTGTCATGCTCGTTCAGCAGCCTCGTTTCACTTTGATGGCTTTTAGCCTCACCCTGTTTCATACTACTACATTCTGCCCGAGTCCCGTCAGATTGCATCGGCTGTGGGGATGAAGACGACATCTCCAATAATTCCACACTGAGTCACGGCGTCATCAAACTATGCCTTTGTTAATTTGTTTGCTTTGAATACGTGCTCTAGCGGCGAAAGATTACATGTTGTGGGTTTAAATGCACAGCTTAATGCTTATTGTATTTTCTATCAAAATAAAACAAACAAAAATAATCTAAAAATGTACATTTGGCATAATTCCTAAACTTTGTGAACGTTAACGTTGGCTTTTTTTACAGAAATGAAAGGCAAATTGAATGGATTCTTTGGAAATGCATACCAAAATATGGATAACGTGTATAGACATTTAACATTAATAAAACTTAAATCAAATGAATAATAGCAATGTGTCACTTTTTCCAACTCATGCCTCTGTTCCTCTTCTTATGATAATTTGGAAGTAGCCATTCATACTGCAAAAATATGGATCTTCATTTGATTTCTCCATTTTACACTTAATGTTTCTGTGAATGTTGTACATTTTCTATCATTTTATTTGAGTCTTTTGTTCTCCTTAACCTCTAGTTTTGTATTTTAATGTTTGTTACCCTGCTTGAAATGAAATATCTGCTTGTAAAAAATAAAGACATTATAGATTATAAATGAGTATAACTTATGCATCTTTTTCATTGTTTCTTTACATTACATATTTGTCTATACTTTTTGAATACCAAAAAAAAAAATTGTATGTATTTTCTTTCATGTAGATGTGTGTTTTGTTTCCAGATGCCATTGTTATTTATTTCTTTTTAATTTCCTGTAGCAAGACTATGTATGTTTTGAGTATATAAATAAACTCTAAATCCAAGCCTTGTTTAAGTCTTTAAAGCTTTCCCTGGACTATAGCACCAAATGATGTCCTGGGATTATCATATTGAGAATCTGATGTGGGTAATAAGAAAAAAAAAAAGCATGTGTCGAAGTCTGCCAGTAGGCTAGCGTTTGTACTTAAGGAACTGTAATCTTCCATGAGCTGACCTCTGCTGAGTCTGACTGCTTCCTGCTGATTGGCTAAGACACTAAGTAGCAGTAAATTGGCCCACAGCTTCTTTACAAGCAACAAGTTGCTGCAGTTCTACACCCGAGTATTTTCGAGACAATGGGTATCTGGTGCCAGAAAGTTAAAATTTTTGCAATTACTAGCTAGAATGTTCTTAAAAACTATGTATTTATAGTTTGATTTAAAACATTTGAAGAGATACAGACTTTCCTCCCAGGGGAAGGTGGTGAAGGTGGTCAAGGACACCTGAGCATATTTTACTTTTTCTGCCATGGATTTTTTTACTGGGCCAAAACTTCTGGATTTTAAGAATTCACCGCCACATCTTCAGTTCAACAAGTATGTCCTGACAGGATACCGGCCTATATCCACTTACAGAGACTGTCTGCGGAGTTTGTTATATCTGCACAATGAAATTGGGAACATCTATACACATGGTATGAAAAATATCCTAATTTGCATTGTAACTTCTGGAATTTGTTTAACATACCGTCTGCTGTAAAGTAACGGAGCTGTAAATGAATTTTGCAGATGTAAAAAATTAATTTAGAATGCCTGTATTATCCCACTAATGGGAAAGTTATTGAAACAAGATGGGGAAATCCAATGGCCTTCTTAAAGAGAAGGGGAACCTTCTGAATATGTAATTTATGCCTACTTTCTCCACCATTCACCTAAGTGACACTCTACGGAAGCGTGCGTAAATAGCATTACAGGAGATTAGATCTAATCCTTGTCAGGGATTTGCTGTCTTGGAAGTGATGCTGTGTAATTGGTGTGATTGGTAAAAGTGCAGTAAAAATTCTGGAGGCCAAAATTTTGTTAAGTTCTTGGAAATATGTAATATATTTTCTTTGGAATTTTGTGGATTTTAGAATACATTTTAATGTATGTCTCAGTATTAAAAAGTCATGTTAACCCTAAAGCATACTATCATATTTGATAAAAAAAAATTCAAAACTTTGCAGTAAAAACCGTCCTAGAAATCTACATGCCTTCTGCCATCTGATTGATAGTTTTTAGCAAGTAAAAGGTCTTTTAGTATAATTCAAAAATTTCCATTCAGTTACGTGACTTTTTGCTGTGAAATCTTTACATATTAAATGCAAGAATAACTTTCATATTGTTTGTAATATTACAAGATTAACAATTACTGGACTGAAGCATATACAGTACCTGATTATCCATACATGTTTTAATCATGTTAAAAATTTATCAAATATGATACATCAGGCTGGGGAATGTTTAAGTCTTCACTTCTCAATCATTATATTGCATTGCATTGCTTTGCATCAGCTCCATGAAATAAAAAAAACTACAGAGCTTTTATCATAAAACTAAGCATTTAAATATCATCTTACTAAAACATTATTGGGAGGTATGGAGTGACAAGTGATATATATATATATATATATATATATATATATATATATATATATATATATATATATATATATATATATATATATAATGCATTTTATTAAATTTGTATGTTTTTATGTTTATGTTCAAATTGATTTACATTTTACATTGCAAGCTATCAGAATTTTGTCTTACTTTTTTATCATATAAATATCAGGAGCTGCACCAAATTGAATATTTTTGCTCTAATGTGTTTTTTCCCTCCTGGAGCTCCATATTTTATTATATCTTGCTATATGAGCCATAAAAGTCTGATGTATTCAATATACTACATGGAAAAACGTATTGGGATACCTGACCATTACAAAAGCAGGGACTTTAATGATATTGCATTTTAAATACAGAGACATTAAAATAGAGTTTGTCTCCTCTTTGCAGCTATAATAGCTTCTACTCTTCTGGGAAGCTTTCTACAAGATTTTGATTTTGTGTTTTTGTGAGGTCAGACACTGATGCTGGACGAGAAGGTCTGGCTTGCAATCTTCCTTTCCATTTCATCCCAAAAGTGTTTGATGGGGTTGATGTCAGGGCTCTGTGCAGGCCAGTCAAGTTCTTCCACACCAAACTCATCCTACCATGTCTTTATGGACCTTGCTTTGTGCTCCTATCACTGTATGGCTGTGTGGCATCCTATCACAGTACCACGCGTATGTGTGTGTATATGCAGAATACATGGATAGGTACTTGATTTTAAAAAGCACAGGATATTACTGGAATATTATCAAGAAATTTGTACAATTCCATAATCTGTATGTCTCCAATTTACAGGGAACGTTTGATTGAAAACGCCAATATTAAGAATGTTAGTGAACCCATTTGGCTTGATCATTACATCAACTCTATCACAGTAATTAATTTCACTCAAATCAAACCAGTCTTATATTCTAACACATTCTTTCTTGGTGTTTTGTCCATCAGGTATCCCCTTCATCTGTTTTTTGCTGTTTTTGCCTTTGAGTATCCCATGGGCTGAAGTCGAGTGGTGGATAGGAGTGGTGCATTATTTGGCTTGTCTCTCTCCCACCGTTTGTTCAGTATTCTACCATCTCTTCATGAACCATGAGGGTGGAGCACCTATTTATGACACACTGCTGTGCTTCGACATGTTTGGTGTCTGTCTCGTCAACACTCTTGGTAAGCTCCAAAATTTAGGACTATACAGAGATTCCTGTTATATACACTGCATTGATGAGCCAATGAAAATTCTGATTCCTTAATTAAATATAAATAAAATCTTGTTAAAGTCTAGCTAAAACTTAAGTAGCTCTATATGTTTTCTTCTATATTGTGATGTGCATATACAAAAATTATCAAAAAAAAGTCTTGCACACATCACCAGAGAGAAAGTTTGTTGTTTTCACTGGGACACTGACGGTCATCATGTAAATTAATAAGAGTAATAAAATGTAAAAAAAAAAAAAAAAAAAAAAAAAAAAAGTAAACATTTGTACTCAAAATACAAATACTTGCATGTTTATAACATGCATTTAGAAAATAGTTTGTTTTTTCATTTCATGTTAACTTTAACACATTATTTATGTCCATTGTAAGTACCTCTATAACCTTGATTTAAAAAAAAAAATAATAATAATAGGGGAGTGCAGGGTGAGTTGAACCCCTTTTTACCCATGATGTGTTTAAAGCGAGCAGATGACAGTAATGGGTACACCTTAAATATGTACATAAATTTCAGGATGTGGTGCATCCTTGGGAATAATATTCACACCTGTCTTGTTTGGTTCGATTGAATCGAACTCAAGTTCGGTTCCCCCTTTGGTGCGGATCTTTTGGGCAAGTGTGAATACAGCAATCGCACTTGGGTGCGGACCAAACAAACTCTGGTATGGTTGAATGGATAAACCAATGAATGGATGACCTTGAATACATGTGTGGTTTTGTTTACAGTTTCTGGTTCACTTGCAAAAAAACTTGTGAAAGCAAACCCGACCAAAAAATAAATAAAAAATCAACATTGTATTTGGTCCAGACCAAAACAAGTGAATAGCAGACTTTTCTGGTGTGAATACTTAAAGGGTTAGTTCACCAAAAAATGAAAATTAGACTGTGTTTTACTTACCCTCGAAGCATCCTAGGTGTATATGCCTTTCTTCTTTAAGACGAATCCCGTTCTAAAAATGTTCCTGGCTATTCCAAGCTCTATCACTGCAGTCAGCGGGTGTTGCAATTGAACAGTCCACAGGTCACCAAATAAAGCTTGCGCATTCATAGTAAAACGTGCCTCACACGGCTCTGGGGGATGAATAAAGGCCCCCTGTAGCGAATCCATGAGTTTTTGTAAGAAAAATATTTCAAAATTAATAAACACTTTTCACGCACTTTTGCTGACTGTCATACACTGAAGCAGTTCCAGCGGATGACGTAAGACGCGCAGCGTTGCGTGATTAGTGACAAATGCAGAGAGAGAACAAAACAAAATGCTGGTCACGAATTAGAAGTACAAACCGAGTATTTGTAAAGAAAAATGTCGCAAGATTTCAATATAAACCAAGAGGAGACTGGTTTTCTTTGCTAAAGTAAGGAAACTTTGCTTCCTTTTCTCCTTTAATTAAATTTGCAAGACTAACATATCTCAGAGGCATGCGTGCTGCGTATACGTGCTGCATCATCCACCAGAACTGCTTCAGTGTATGACAGTCAGCGGAAGTGACAGAAAAGTGTTTAATACGTTTGAAATATGGATATTTTTCTTACAAAAACACATGGATTCGCTACAGGGGGCCTTTATTCATCCCCCGGAGCTGTTTGCTATTATGAATGCGCGAGCTTTATTTGACGACTTGTGGACTGTTCAACTGCAACACCCACTGACTGCAATGATAGAGCTTGGAATACCCAGGGAAATTTTTAATATACTATAACTTCGACTGGAAGGAGATGACTGAAAGGAGAAAGTCATATACACCTAGGATGCTTCGAGTGTCAGTAAAACACAGTCTGATTTTCATGTTTGGGTGAACTAATCCTTTAATTTGGGTCTAAAATAAACTGCTTTCAAAATATGGCTTTCCAAAGAAAAAAAAGTGGTCTCTTGGCTCAACTTGCCTCCAGTGTCTGGTAAATTGAGCCTAGGGAGAGGGCAAGTAGAGCCACATGGAATTAAACTTTGCCACTGATTATGCTAAAGTAAAACTGAATATTTTAACCTCATGCTGTCAAAGAAAGAGAAATTCAATAAAAATGACTTAAAATCTATGTGTGAGCCTTGTGATGAGAAGATTTCAGAACAAAAAGTTCAAATTGAAGATCAAAAAAACCTGACCTTACAGAAATGGGATAATAGTACTTAAAAATGTTGCAGGGAAATACAATTTCATAAAAACTTAAGTGGCCAATTCTCATAAACAAGGCCTATTTAAAATGTACAGAACAAAATCAAGTTCAAAACAGAACAAAATCAAATCATGTTTGGTGTAAATTAAATATAATGTATAATTACAGTAAAATAATAGTTTATAATCATAAGAAGGGGTGAGCCACTGGCATTTCTAGAATCAGAAACACTTCTTACATAATAAAAATACACTAAAGCTGCATTTGAAATCAGTCCCTTTTCCATTTGGTGAATGGCACATAGGAATAGTGAGCATGTCAAACAGTAGAAATATGCTTTCCATATGGGAAAATGAAGCCCTTGACATTATCAACAGCACTTAAGTAGATCAACACTGCTATGCCCCAACATAAAATTTGATTTAGAAATGTACATCATCACTACTGAAACTGTCACTGTTTTGTAGCAAGTTTCAAATGAAATCTAAATATGGGAACTTTTAGCCTACACTTATTAGGGCATTTGTATTTCTAAACGGGGGCCTCGAAATCGCATTCCAAGGGGAGGTCACCCTTGGTTGAAATTGCATTCTCACTGTGCCAACACTACTGGAAAAAGGAAAAAGCTAAACCTAGCCTAAGTTGGTTGATTGGTTTTAGAGGGCTTTTGACCACTTCTGGTTGGGAGACTAGCTGACCAACCAACTTAAACCAACTCAGCCAGGCTGGAAGACCAGCCAAGCAGTTTAGGCTGGTTTTATCAGTTCAGTTTGTTTGTAGTTTTTTTCCAGCAGGGGACGCTGTTTATTGATTCTTTCAAGTGCCATTATTCAATGAATTCCATGTACTTTTCTTTTTGCAGGTGCTCTTCCAATCATTCACATAACTTTGTTGTGTTACCCATCCTCCCGACGTGTGGCGATGTTGGCATATCTCCTGCTCTCTGGCTACGGTGTTCACCGCGCTGTCTCTGCTCAGAGTAATGTACACCGCCTGCAATCTTTTGCCTGGCAGGCGATCTTCCGATTCATTCTCTTTATGTTGCGTCTTACTGGTGCAGGCAGAGGAAGCCCTGCATCCCTTCGCCTCTACCTCACTATGGATACACTTGCATTGCTAGGAGGACTAGTCAATATTTCCCGCCTTCCAGAGCGCTTCAGTCCTGGACGGTTTGACTACTGGTTTAATAGTCACCAGATTATGCACATCATGGTCGTCCTTTCCATTGTGTACTTACACTGGGGAACTCTGGAGGATTTAACATGGTTAAAGGGATATCACTGTCCCAGTGAATAAACTTAAAGACTTATAATTCATCATGATATTTAAAGAACTACAGCGAAATAACTGTAAAACCCAAAGTGTGATGGTACTATGGTAAAGTGTTGATATAATTTGTTTATGCCATGGTACTTTCTTTAAAATACATATTTACAGCTACCAAGTGACATGAAGTTGCACTACAGACGTTAATGGCACACAACCTTGGATGTCAACAACAAAAGACAGGGAAAGAGTCTGTTACCTTTGGTTGATAGTCTAATGTTTTACTATTTTATGCATGCACAATCATATGGTTAGTTGCCCTGTACACTATTTGCATTTAGGGCTGTTTTCCCTGCTACCATATTAAAACAGACCTACAACCCATAGAGTTGAGAAACAATAACATGGTGCAAATCACAAAAAAAGTAAAGCTCTTTAAAAAGGAGTACAATTTTTGTTTCTTAAAAGCTTTCTCTGGTGAAGTTGTGTCAACATAGTGACACAGTAGTGAATAATGAAATGTGAAATATTGCACTTTATCCTTCTAAATTTCAGAAATCAGATTCAGATGATTGTATTCTGGATAACACTACCGTTGACAAATCTGATGCTTTCTGTTTAAATGGTGCTACATATGTCAAATATGAAACGTATATCAATATAAAATATTACTTTAATTAAACAAGCTGGACTTGAAGGTCTTTGAAAGTCTTTCTCTGTAAGTCTCTGAATTATACCATCTGGGCACATGTGGGGAAATTAGAATACATTTGAGAGTATGCACTCATATTTTAAATTTTCAACACTAAAATTTGACAACTTGCACTGGAGGCTGACGGGTAAATTTACCCTTATGGCACATGCATAAAATGTGCTTTAAACTTAAAAACGTATACACTTTTGAAATATAGTCCTTCACAAAGTAGTACAAAATAATGAATTCAGGTACTCACACATTCCTTGAAAAAAGACATCAGTTGGACTTCATGATTTTATCGCAGTGACAGGTACACAGATATTTTATGTTCAGTAAACATGACTAAATTCAGATGTAATTTGAGGTTTAGTGTTAATTTATGGTTATCAAAAGAAATTACTCAACTAAGGAGTCACTTTAAGCATACTTTAGTTTTTACACAAATGCTGAATATAGCCAAATTGCACAGCGTTTTAAAGTATACTCTAGGCTGTCGACACATGACCAGTAGAAAGTTTCTGCATCCACTGTCTGTGCTATTAGCCTGCTGCTGTAGTGAAACTGCAACTATTGTGTATAAATTAAACAAAAGAAAAAAAAATTGTGAGAAAGGTCTTTTATAAACTTTTGCATGGCAAAGTGTGTATTGTGATCAGAGCTACTGCCATGACAGTGTGATGTTACTTAGCTAGTTTGTGATTTAAGTTTTTGTCTTCTGTGTAAAAATAACTTACTTGGGTGTATATATATATATATTTTTGTAATAAAAATAAGCTTCTGTTTCTTAAACTTGGTACTGATAACAGCTTTACATTATTTACCTTAGCCTACCTTTGGGGTCTTTGCTATATTCCAATATCATTATGCCTCAATTAGCTAGTTATAGATTAAGAGTTGTTGATTTAGATGCGCGTTTAATCAGTTATTTTGTCAAAATAACACTCTGTTCCATAAATGCATTGTCTGCTGGTTTATTTAGCTACTTTTTACCACATTAAGTATGCCTCTTAGTACTGTAAGATATAGGATATAGGATATAAGATATATTTTAATGTTAATGTGCAAAATAACACCGAACCACACTTGTGGGTTTGTTACTGTTACAATTAAAAATCGTAGAAGAGTAAAAACATTACAGGCAGACACTGGTATGATCTAAGCAAGACAGCTACAACAAATAAATCTGATTGTGGGTGTGTTAGATTTATAGTCCGCGAATAATCAAGCACTGATAAGAATTAATCATATTGGCAGCACTGAGGGGCCCCCCATGTAAAATTATGATTAGGGCCAGATAAAGGCTTGTGTCGGTTTTTTATTATAAAAGAAATATAACTTAATTTATTTCAACAAATCTATAGTCAATATAAATGCTGCATCTATCGTGTGCAACATGTTGTCTGACTGACATGCCCCCAAATCAAAAACTCAGGGCTTAAATAAAAGCTCTGAGTTACCCACTCATAATTACGACTTTGTGATGCCATTTATGTGCATTAAACTCATAAAAATTATCTTTCCTGCAAGACTTGAATGCATCATAAAACAAAAGTCATTCTCATCAAAGTTGTTACATTAAATCTAAGCTGCATATTGACTGGAAACTGCTCCGGCACGGCTAGGTAACTTGCATTTGTATCGCTTTTGGAGTCTAAAGTGTGTGATATTGTAAATAGAATTTACAGCATTGTGTTTATGCTTAGCACTGGCCTTTTTAGTGTGACTACTTGGGTATGTTTGACACCACTTCTGTATGTAACAAACTGTGACACTGGACAAAGGACTGGTCAAACATGCATAGCAATTTCTGAATAGAATCTTATCACCTCTAAGAACCGAATTTTAAAATTGACACCAATGGGTATTATTCTGAGTAGTGCATATAGAGAAACAGTTGAACATTTACTGTGGGTGTTTTCAAACCTGGCTCGTCTGGAGCATTTGTTTCGAAACCTGCACATATTCTTACTTTGTGTGGTTTGTTTTTCATTCATAATTGTTATTCTCTGAAACAGGTGCTTTGCAAGAATGCTATGCAAATAATCCACAGGTCTGAAATGCCATAAGACTCTAGATTAATTTGCAATTATTTACAATTAAGTGTTGTTTCAAAGACTGCCAAGTACCCCCTTTGCAATGTGGATTATTATACATCTTTGATAAGCTAGCAGACAAAGAATTTATAAAGTAATATACGCTTCATAAAAGTACTTTTTAACATTCTTCAGCTTTCCTACTTAATAAATCACTCGAAATAATCATAATTATACTGGTGTTTTGTGGTGTTTCAACTGATTTCACATCCTTTATTAAGGCCATAACTGAGTCTCAGTCCATTTAGTCCAAACTGGGAAGCATTTCCACCCTTTCATACCAAATCCTTTTGCACAAGAGCATGATGTTAGTCTTCATCAGAGCTGCTGTCCTCCTCAGCGTCAGACACATCAGCGATGGGGAACCTCAGGATGGCCGCCACTCCACTCAGCTGATTCAACTCTACAGAGACAAATCACACGTCAGTCACATGACGATCCAATATAATTCTCTCTGAAACAAAGACTATAGAAAAGAAACTTACGTTCTCCAGATACATGTAGGCTTGAGAATATTCTAAAAATATTATTAAGCAGGAAAAAAAATATATTATTATAGAGTTAAATATTTTGGATAATATAAGAATATGACCATACTGGATTGAAAATCATATGAATACCTGACATTTCCTCCATTTTCCTTCACGTTGTCTACAAGCCGAACATACCGGCTGCGGGTGGCTATGTCTTGATGTCTATCATGAAAAAAAATTATAATAAAATAATAATAATAAATAAATAAATGAATTTTTTTGATGACGTACACAATTGCAACAGGAAAGATCATTACATTAGGAATGTATTACTTATTAAATGTACCTAAATAGTTTGTCACTGATCATCAAGATGTCAACGGCTAAAGCTTCACTCGCTCTTTCCACATGAGCCAATCTGTACAAAGCAAAAGCTTTATTAATACATGTAATGATTGTTTAAGACAATGTCTCAAGAACACGTTACATAGCACAAATGTTTTGGTTACACAGTCCACTTTAGACATTCTACTAACTATAGAAGTAACGTTGCTAGTGCTACTACATGTCAACTAACTCTCATTAAGAGTATTAGTAGACTTAGGTTAGGGTTAGTAGAATAATTTGACACATACTTGCAAAGATACTTAAAGTCAGTAGAAAGTCTGATGGGGGTCCTTCAAAATAAAGTGTTAGCAGATATTAGTCTACTAATACTCTAATGGCTGGTAGTTGACATGTAGTTCCAAAGTTCCATACAGTTAGTAGTATATCTAAAGTGGACTATCAAAATAAAGTGGTACCAATGCTTTTTTTTTTCTTCTCCTTGACACTCTGTGTAACATTGACAGGAATGAATTTAAATGGTAGTGATTTTAAGCACCCATAGAAAGCTCGATCAGGCTCCTGTTGAAGCATCTTGTAAAAGTCTTCCAAAGCCTTGACCTCTCCAGATGCCTAAACAGAAAAAAAACACATTAAACATGACACTGTGCTTGCAGAAGGCTACAAGCTATATGGGCAAATGTACAAATCTAAACTTAATCACCTTGGTGTCAGACAATCGGGCCGTGACTGCTGGATCACACAGCACTTCTGTAGAAGTAAAATCTCACATTTATACTGTCACTTTAAAACAACAAGTCCCATCAAACCCTCTTTTTCTATGACAGCATATTTAAGCATTTTAATTATGTATTTTTTCATGCATGCCTAAGGTTAGTAATTTGGATAAATCATATCTATCCATCTATATATCTATCTATACATAAAATATGAAATATGTAGGATAAAAAATCTATGCATAAAATCATTTATAATGAAAATGTAAGTTTTGTGTATGTGTTTTCAGTTGTTCCTTTGTTTTGTTTTGTTCAGAAATTTACACTAAATTTTTTTAAAGTTTGGAAAATGTTTGTATGTAGATATCACACACATTTGCACTTCCATTTGGTTAGTCAAAGTGACTGATTTCACTGCATTCAACAGTGAATTTCAGTGTTTCCATTAGTATGCAGAATCCACAACTTTGTGGCATGTTGTAGTGTTATTTGTTCACTTGGTGTGTGTCAAATAGATGACCATTTTAATAGTTGCCATAGAAACAACATTTTCATAATATTTCTAAACCGAGCAATTTTGGACCACTATATTGGAGCATGAACGTTTTGTGTAACAAATGATTAAAATAATACTGCTTATTTATTTGCCATTTCCAATTTTGACATGCATGTGTGTAATGTAGCTGTATGTGAATGTAAACAATCTACAAAGCTGTAAAGCCGAAAGTGCACGATAAATAAAGTTATTGTCTCCCAAAATAAAGAATTGACTCTGTACAGCCTAAACAAGTTGTTAGTAATCTGAATCCTACTTCTGTGAAGGCTAAAACGTTTGCTTAATTCCCGCCTATGTTCTACGTTGGCCGGCCACGAACAACTTGACCCCGTCCACAAACACATCATTTTACTGACGAAGGCTTCTCGTGGAGTTGAAAGATGGCTTAGTACCCTGTTTATTTGGACCAGCTGGCTCCACTGAATCCCAATCTCAAAGTATGATAAAAAATAAATGTTTATATTTTCTATCGAGCATTCAGAATACAGAATTATGACAATGGGCATATCGTTTCCGACACGCAATGTACACGGTAGACCAATCACAACAGACTGGGCCATCTGACCAATCAGAGCAGAGTAGGCTCAAGGAAAGGAGGGGTTTAGAGAGACAACCTTAGAACCACTTTAAATCGCTGGAAAATTAGGTGATATTAAATGCATATTTTGAGAAAACGAAAGTGTTTTTTGACCTTACATGCATGTAAACTTATTGTAGAAGACTTGCAAAACAATATTAGGAACCTTAAAAATGGCATAATAGGGGCACTTTAATGTTGTGTATTTTAATTTCATTTAATTACAAGTCAGCCAACAATGCCCCAAATAAATATAAAATTGTTTCTGCTTTTGCACACCCTAGTGGATTTGTTTAATTTTTTAGTTTTAATGTGTGATTGATTTATTGATGAATTATGTTTGATTCCGCATACGCATGTCCATTAAGACCACGAGGCGTGCTCCGCAGCAGACTTCTACCCGACTTCTACTTTATCACCATTCAGGCAAAAGTTTGCTTCAAGAATCACCACACAGCTGACGTGATCTTATTGCTAGCACACCCTGAGCACATGAGTTATTAGACATATCAGCATAATTTTCCAAATCGGGCCGATGCAGAGTTATATATTTTAAGCCTTTATTGGCCGATTCCGATAACCTTCTGGTAATATTGTGCATTCCTACTTGTCAATTATGATAGTTATTCACATCTATACTTTTAAAACTGAACTGAGCATTGACCTTTGAGTGAATATTTGTGTCCAGATGAGGAGTGCACCACCATGAATTTGGATCTGTTCTCCAGGAGAATTTTACAGTCTTGCCTCACAGCCTCTTTAAAGAGGTACGAGATGAACTGATCTTTCACAAATCCTGGACTGGCCACCAGAACACACTTCACCACTGAGAAACACATAAATACAACAAAAATATAAGAATTTAATCGTCCACTGTCCATCCTTATTATCTGAATAAAATAAAAATAAAAATACCATCAAAACTGAAGTGTCTCAGAATGCCCTGCATGACAGCCTCATAAAATCTCTCTAATGCCTGAAAGAGAACACAGTGTCACTGCATGCAATTTGCAATTTTGTTTCAATATCAGAATTTAAAATATACATGCAGTAACAGTAGAGGGATCTATTGCAGCACATACAGGAACAATCGTTGCTATCTATTGTGTTCCTTACTCATTATATTGATGGATTACGGTTTACAAAATAAGAAAAATATATATATATATATATAAATCTATTGACCACTGTCCTTGTTATTTGCTCAATATAATGATAAACAAATACATTGTCAGATTTTTTGTCACAAAGTTTTATTGATTCACCTTGTCATGTTGGGCACAACTGCCTTTCCTCTTGCGGGGGATGGTAACCTCAACCTTCGCCCTTACTAAGGTCATGGCTGGAGTCACAAGAACCAGATTGGCCAGACCTTCCTGCATCACAACAGCAGCCACATCTGCTTTCTGAGCGGGATCACATGCCTGCTCTATAGATACAGGCAGAATCAGGGTTCAAATAAACTACAGATTAGCTGGATCAGATTCATTAACTTTTTAGTATGCTCATGGCTGCTCTGTGCCATGCAGTGAAAGTGAATGGTGATTGCAGTTGTCAAGCCATTAAGATACTTGAAATACGACTACAAAATTCAGCTCTTTTTCTCACACAATAAGGTGAAGGCACACATGAATCAAGTTTCTTTACATAGTTTAGTTCACTTGAAGCTGAAGTGCCTGTAAATGCCAACATAGTAACTTGAATCATATTAATAATAATTAAAAAAAAAAAAAAAGGAACCACTTGCCCTTTAGGTCTTACTCACACTTTTTGTCAAACCAATATGAAAGCATTAAAACCATACTTAAGCATGGCAAATGTAAAAAGTCACTTTCACAATTTCATCTATTTTTATTTTAGTTTGTGTGGGAAATGATTGTAAAGATACCAGATACACGGGAAAAGGCCATTTTAGAGCTTGATAGCTGTGATTACCATCCATTTTCACTGCATGAAAGTAGAAAGCAGTGTGATTTATTTGCAAAATATTTTTTTGTGTTTCACAGAAGAAAATAAGTTACTGTTTTCAAACGTGGATGTCTACATAATATTATAAAAATAATATTATTATTACAAATATCTAAAATAATAAATAATAAAAAACATTTAATAATTGTTTTTCTTTCTTTTTATAAAATAGTTCTGCATTTTACTTATTAATATTGTTACGGGAAATTGTTATCAGCCAGAAAAGCTTTTTTAGTTTTAGTTTGAAAATACACTAAAAACACGCCAACACATTACCAATTCTGTCCAACACCACACTGTCCCAGGCTTTTTTGGCAAGAGTGAACTTCCTGTTGAGCTCCAGCTCAATGGTATGGTAGGCACCCATCTGCATATGATGCAAGAGACGAAACATGATTTAATTCATTCAAGCTTTCACATTTAGACTAAATTAGCATATGGAATATTCCCTGAGGGTCCGTATCTGTTATTCACCTTAATATTCAAACATATTAAGTATAAATTCTATTTGAGGTGTAAAGTTAGCACTAATTTTAACACACTATTTATATCATACATTTACTAAATTTCTATGTCATAAGTAAGAAGGGCAACAAACAATTCTAAATGCATCCTGACCTTCACATACTGGTTCTCCTGGATGTTTGTTCCTTTGACTCTGAGCTGACAGGCCTGGGAATCAAAGTCTATCGTCTCCACACATAAAGTCAGTGTGGTGCGCACACGTGAACTGCCCACACTGCCTGTGGAGGACTCTGTCTGCACTTTCCTGTTTGTGACATCAGATTGTTTTCATTGAATAGAAAAATATCCGATAATAAGGGTGATAAACCAAAACTGGATAAAATGGAGGTCAGTATGGTCAAAAAAAAAAAAACACAGACCTGATGGTTGAGGCTCTGAGGCTGTCGCCCACCTGCAGCAGGTTGTAGGTGTGCCACATGTCCTCTGCTTCCTCAGGGATTAGTGTCACCTGACTGAAAAAAATCCACAAACATAAAAAAGAAATTTTCACGTTTGTGTTGCCTACTTTGCTCATGTAAGTTTATTCCAAGGGAAGTCAGACCAGACTCGGCAGCTATTTTCAGTCATGCAAGTACTGCTTCATTCTGATTGAATGGGGAAATACTGAAATCATGAAATCTACTTATTTTTTAATAACATAATTATTAAAATCTGACATTAATGGCATCATAAATTGTTTCTTACCCTCAAATAATGACAATAAATAATATATTTCACATTGATTTGTTTGTCTGACTATTTCATGGTGAAAAGCAGACTAAGATATAACAAAATATGAAAAAAAAAGTTTGATTAAAAAAAGTCTACACATCTACTTTAGCGAATTTAACTAGTCCTCTGGTGAATAAATTAAACATTTGTGTGCGAGTCTGGAGTGAATGAATTTTCATTAATTACATAATCATTAACTGAAATAAAATAACAAGGGAACATGTCCCTATTTTATTTACAGGTTTAACTAATATTATTATTATTATTTAAAACTTCTCGTACAACTCGCGCTATATTACCTCTCCAAGAACTAGCCACAATCGACCAATAGAGGACGCTATAGGATTTTTGGGCTGTGGCAATATTGTGTTTGTGAAACAATCATGCCAAGTTTGCCAAAAAAAAAACACTGACAGCATCTGAGGTATAACCACTGATCTATAATACAGAACATTTATAGATCAGTCACAATAGATCAGTGGGTTTAACGGGCGCGTTCCAAGTCAGTTCGACAAATAAAAAATCATTATACAAGGGGTCTCCAAACACCTGAAGGGTCGGTGTCCACACCTGAACCAGCTAATCAAGGTCTCACTAGGCATACTAGAAACTTCCAGGCAGGTGTGTTGAGGCAAGTTGGGGCTAAACTCTACAGGACACTAGCGCTCCAGGACCAAGTTTGGAGACCCCGGGATTATACTATCGCAATTTTATTTATACCAAAGTACTCAGTTGATGTCCTATGATACCACCACTGCATCATGGTACAACCACAGCACTCAACTCAGAATGCGCACATGATGTCCAAAAGTGGTGTACAGAAAGACGCAAGTCATGTGTTCTCAAACACTCACCCGGCATTATCCTTCTCGATGTCTTTATGAACCAACTTCATGGTCAAAGAGATTAGCTATTCAAAAACAAAATGCATATTTGAATGACAATGTTCTACTCCATTTAATCGTCGATTTAGGTAACGTTTCCGCATCAGCAGTTACACACTTTAGAATGAATCAGACGATTCGAACTGTCGCTTTCTGATCGCGTCATTGGCTGATAGATTGCGTCATTACGTCATTTCTATCTTTGGTAACTTCCGTAGGGCAGAAGAACGAATACATTTTATATTTCGAATGTATTTTTTAACAGTAACGTACATTTTATGTATAATTAGCAATTGGTGTTAATAAAGTATATTAACCATCCAATCTGAGAATTTTTTTACATCGCTATAATGACTAGGGTTAACATCGTTTAAGATTACACACTCACTGATGAATGTGGTTTTAATTTGCTTGTTACGATTAAATATAGAAAAGACTGACACAGAGAATATCCTATTGGCTCTTCGGATCTGCATTTGAAGCGTTCGTCATGAGTCGAGAATAACCAATCAGATACGCGATTTAGTGTCTACCCCGCCCCTTCAGCGTTTCCTACAACCGTCAGCGCGGTCGTGGTGCTAGTTTACCTCACGCAACGAGCTGTTGAAGGGACCATTCACGGCAATAATATCATAATATGAACTCAGGAATACTATAAGTAGTGTGATCTTCTTTTATAGAGGTTTGTTTTTGAGTTATTGTCGTGTAACTGTATCGGGCGGTTTCCTGGGTCGTCTTGTTCCTGCCTCTTTTAGCCGGCTAATCTCCAGCGAGCGACAAAATGGCTGATTCGGACAAGTTAAACATCGATTCGATCATCCAGCGCCTTTTGGAGGGTAATGAGGCGTTATTTTTTCTTATTACAAACTGTGCCTTTTTATCGTGTTTAAATAGTGATTAAGCTTCTGAAAACGTATTATTTTATTTGTGTTCAATTCGTCATCTGCAATCGAACGTATGTGTAGCTGTGTAGTATTAGGTGTAAATACGTAACACTATCAATCCAATTCAAATTTTCATTCGTATGTTAATTGACTATAATCCGAACAAAAGTTCAGCGCATGCGCAGTGCGTCAGTTGTCGCGTTCGGAAACGGAGAAAGCCACTAGGAGAATGTCACCGGTGTTGTGCCAAATTTTGACCCCCTGATTATTACCCCTTCTTTAAGGTTGCTACCAGATTGACAAGTAGTGATGGTAGAAATGCCTTTGACAGTAATACATCAACAACAGTTGATTGTTCTCCTGATGGTAGGAAATACAGTCAAAGTGTCGTTACCTGCGTTCCAGCGTGATGCTTCAGTGTCCAACATTGTCACAAGCCTATTAGTTAAAATCAAGGGAAATAAAAAACTTTGAGTTCAGTATATTGTCAATAAATACAACAAAACAAAAATACACACCATTGGAAGATATATTCACGGGTGGGTCAAAGGATCCAGAAACTAGGAGAACAGGAGAAGATAAATATCAAAATATCAGGCTATCATAAGAATGAGAGTATTAGTCAGTTATTGCAATTCTTCTGGCTCTCCAGTGGATGAACGAGGTAAACATTGAGAGAGGAGTAATATTGTTTTGTTTTTTTCTCTCTGTTCAGTTTTCTGTGGGAGATGGGCATTTTTAAATTATATCGCGATTTATGGATTATATATGCTAGATGTGGGAAATTCATGCATTTACCCATTCATACATGAATACTAATATTTATGGTTTTCAAATTATTTAGCAATGCAATATGGATGAAGAAAACTGTAGCATCGTAAAAATACCATGTGTGTTTAATGTAAAGTGTTGCATTATAGTATTATAGGCCTAGTATTACATCACATTTGTTTAAAACTTTATCTTATTATTATTACATCAGTCTTTTAAGTAGATGAGAGAGCTGATGTTTCATGGCCCTGTTGTCTGTTTTTTTTGTCATGCAACAGCAGACCTCACAACACAGTTCTTTACACACATAGAGATACATACTCAAATATGTATTTGGTATTCATAATGCTTTTATGGATGATTTTTTTTTTCTGTTTGGATTTTCAGTGAAGGGCTCCAGACCTGGTAAAAATGTTCAGTTAACTGAGCAAGAGATTCGTGGATTGTGTCTGAAATCGCGGGAAATCTTCCTTAGTCAGCCGATACTGCTGGAACTGGAGGCCCCACTCAAAATTTGTGGTAAAGTTCTGATAACTGTACACAAGTTTTTATTTTAGTTCTGATGGAGCTTTATTAAGAAAAAAATAATTTCTCTATTTCTTTCTGCAGGTGATGTTCATGGTCAGTACTATGACCTGCTCAGGCTTTTTGAGTATGGAGGATATCCTCCAGAGAGTAACTACCTGTTTCTGGGAGACTATGTAGACCGAGGCAAGCAGTCACTGGAGACCATCTGCCTGCTGCTTGCCTACAAGGTCAAATATCCAGAGAACTTCTTTCTTCTCAGAGGAAACCATGAATGTGCCTCCATCAACAGGATATATGGATTTTATGATGAATGTGAGTATATGGGGGTGTTTGGTTTGATCAAAAGCTTGGGTCATGGTCTGAAGGTCTCCCTGTGTAAAGCTATTTACTATTCAGTTTATAAGTTTTGCTTAAGTTGAAGCATTTGGATCATATAAACTACTGAGCCTGTTTATCATGTTAAATAGGGGGAGTGTGTGGAAGGAGGGGATACCCTCTAATCAAAGCAAAGCATCATGTCATCTGGTGTTTTCATTGCCTCAGAGTAGCTCAGGTCACAGTAAATGCAGGGAACTCCTCTGCACGTGCTGTGAGTGCATGCATTTAGGAATGCAACTTACAGACAGACTAAATGGAGATTAACTACAAGATTAAGAGATAATTTAGGGTGCATTCACATTTGGCAGGTTTGGTTTGATTAAAACAAACATTGGTGCGGTTGCTCTAATAATTTTGCTCTAATCACAATGCAGTTCATTTGAATAAGTGTGAATGCTGCCATCTGAACCCTGGCGTGCACCAAACGAGCGAACAGAGACTGCTGAAAAAGTGGGTCCGGTCCATGTTCAATTGAAATACAAATGCAGCATTGACCTAAACAAACCAAAGACATCTCAACAAACCAAAAAACAAATGTGAACGCTAAGCAAATGTATAATTTTCTTTTTTGGTATGGACCAAAACAACCAAGCAAACTAAATTACAAGTGTGAGGCATATACCTGAATGCAAATCACCATGTTTTTTTTTTGTTTTTTTTGGTAGGTAAAAGGAGGTATAACATCAAGCTTTGGAAGACATTCACGGACTGTTTCAATTGCTTACCAGTAGCTGCTATCGTGGATGAAAAGATTTTTTGTTGTCATGGAGGTAAGTCAGAAGTTTTCTTGAGGTTTGAAGAATCTTTAAAGACTGTTACAAAATTATCAAATGCTTGTCTGAAAGGAGTAATTTTGGACAATGGAGAAATGTAGCATTCCCTTAATGATTATAAGGTTAATGATCGTATTTATTTAGAATTTACATTGTTGCAGAATTTCTGACATGTAGGTAAAGTCATAAGTTGAGGCATCAGCATAACCAACATATGAAATATTGTATTTCTAACAAATAGAACCTAGCAACAGCATATTGTGTTAAGGTCTGCAGTGTTATAAAGCACACAATAGCTTTTCCTGTAAAATGTGCATTTATCACATGGACAGGTTTATGAAATAGTCAATGAATGGTGGACTTAAGGCTTGATGTGCTTAGTGTGGATGAATTCAAAATATTCTTTCTAAACTGTAGTTGAATGATCCTTTACCCCCAGGTCTTTCTCCAGACCTGCAATCTATGGAGCAGATCCGACGTGTGATGAGGCCCACAGACGTCCCTGACCAGGGTTTGCTCTGTGATCTGCTCTGGGCTGACCCAGATAAAGATGTCATGGGCTGGGGAGAGAATGACCGTGGTGTCTCTTTCACCTTTGGGTCTGATATTGTGGCCAAGTTCCTCCACAAACATGACATGGACCTCATATGTAGGGCCCACCAGGTAAGCAATGTAGCTTATTGAATGTAGTGTCATCACATTGTCTGTATGTAGCCAAAAGCACCATATCTTGATTGAAGAGCAGTATTTCATGGGTTTGTCTCGATTACCAGGCACTGCTGATCAGAAGAGTGTAAATGCAGTGAAAACTCAGCCCAAACATGCGTTAAATACACCTTTTACAAACAGTTGCATATGCTGACATGGCATTAAAGTCTATACTATACATACTGCATTATACTAATGTGTACTATACAGTTGCAAATGTTTTATTCAAAGTATATTATATTCAGTGCAATTAACAAATCATCTGTTACCCTTAAATATGAAGTGTGTGTACAATGTTATTTTATTAAATTATAGGGCTTATGTTCTATAGAGAGCTCGGTTAATAGCCCAGTAAGAGAGTATCAACTATAATGCTTCCTGTTTATTATACAAATGTGTTGTTATAAATGTTGAATGACACATTTATAAAACAGATCAGAGGTCAGGTAAAAAACAGATAATACATTGGTTCATGGGTTCACAGAGATCGCCCCCACTAGCAAACCATTGAAATTTCAAAAGTTATGTAATAAAGCCGTATTTACTGATTTCATATGACTTTGGCATTTTCATCTGCTCAGAATCGCTGGTTTAAAACAATTCACAAACATTTCTACGCTTCACAAAAGCAGTGTTTTACAGTGCTCATCACTAGTGGTAATAACATAGTCTTTTCGTGCAGCATTTGTGACGCATAAATCATGTGCTTTTTGAACAGGTGGTGGAGGATGGCTATGAGTTCTTCGCTAAGAGACAGTTAGTCACACTTTTCTCAGCTCCCAACTACTGCGGAGAGTTTGACAACGCAGGTGCTATGATGAGTGTTGATGAGACCCTGATGTGCTCATTTCAGGTTTGAATGTGTTCTTTTTTTTTTTTTTTTTAACTAGTAGCTACCAGGGATGCCAATTGCTCACCTTTGGGCAAAATTGACAGATTCCTAAAGAAAATCTGTGAAATTGTACTAAATATTTAATTAATATGAGTTCAGTGTATAAAGAGCATGCCAAACGACAAGATTGGATTAAATATTTCCAATCTTGGTTTATTTACATGCAACAAAATATTCAATATAAATATTCAGTAGGAAGCCTAACCTCATTATACATTGTACCTGATAAATGAATTTTAATGATTCTCTGTTTCTGTCAGATTCTGAAACCAGCGGAGAAGAAAATGCTGTCGTATGGAGGTGCAGGAGGATTTGGATCTGGTAGACCTGTAACTCCTCCACGAAACGCTGCCAAGGGTGGCAAAGTGAAGAAATAACATCAACTACTGCAATGCGCCTATACATTCTGTTCATCATTCTACCTCTCCTTCTCCTTCTCCTCTTCAACTCCAAACACCAAATCAGTGCAGGGCTTTTTTTAGCTGTCTCTGTCAAGACGAGACTCCTGGGAATCTGAGCGGTCATATGTGTGTATTTGAATGAAATGCCCCTGTGGAGTGTTGGTTTTGTATGTTAAAAAAAAAAGTGTGTTTTTGTAGAAAAAGGTTTTGTAGCATGAGTTTGTGTATGAGAGTTTCTTTTTTCTCTTTCTCTGGTAATTGCACACCTTCTACTGTGTTTTTAGCTGTTCTGGTCAATTTCCTTGTAATATATCTTCATGTCTTCAGCCATAACGTGATAATCCTTTTTAGGCCATTTATTGGACCTATGTGACGCCCTTCTCTTTAGACCAAGCCTCAGGGTCCAGCTTTTCATTCCCACTGTGGGGATGGACTTTTCCATTCCCCTTTAGCTCTAAAGCAATCTGGAAGGAGGTGATTGTGCTCTTGAACGTGCAAATCACTGGCAGTCTTCTTAATGTGAAACTTCGTCCAAGTGCTTGTCTGTTTACAGTAGTTATTGACGGCATCCTGCGGGTTTTGTCATATAGCTATTTTGGCGCAACCTTTGCTTCAAACTGCACACTCAGGTAGTATTTAGCCTGGCCTGTGGAATTTTTTTTTTTTTTTTAATAAAGATTACAATCATGTACAGTGTGCAAAGAATACCAAGTGTGAATGTCTGCAAAGTGGGTGCCATCGCTGTTTCATTTTGCACAGAAATGCACTGTTCCCGGGTTTTTTTTTTTTTTTTTTTTTTTTTTGTGATTTGTGGCTGTGTGCCACTTCGTAAACTGCAAAGCTCACCTTTTCCTGTTAAAAGGACTTTTTTTTTCTCTCTCTTTTTTTTAAAAGTAGTCATGAATTTAGACAATAAAGTGAGAATCTGGTGCAAATTTTTCTTGTTTTTGTTTTCTGTCCATGAATATTGAGTGCCTTCTAAGATGAGTGTTAAACTAATTGAGACTTTTTTTTTTTTTTTTTTTTTTTTTTTTTTTTTTTTGAAAATAGGACAATCCATTCTGATTTGCTAGCTTCCTCATCATTATGATAACTGTCTAATTACAACACGAACAGAGCTACAGTTGAAATCAAAATTATTCAACCCCCAAAAGTCAAGTTTTGTACAGAATCTTTTATTCTTTATAACTTAAAATAAACACTGCCTGTAAGCGTTTAGAATCTTCTTTCATGTCAGTACTGCAGCCTATTCCTCATTTGAAAAAAGCTTCCAGATCACCGATAATCTCTGGTTTTCATATTGCCACTGTTTTCTTCAAATTCTACCAAATATTTTCAATGAGATTCAAATCTGAAGACTAAAAAGGCAACTTTTTAGAACATTCTACGACCAATAATAATAATAATGGGAACGCATAAATCTTTCATTGAATCTTGATGAACTAAATATTCAAGTTGAAAGTCTTATATGCAATGTGTAATTCATTGAGAATAAAATGATGTGACAATGGTCAATGGAATCCAAAATCTTCAATCCACTGACAGTTAAATTCAAAATCACACGGAAAATTGAAGTTAAAAAAAAAAAAAAAAAAAATGGAACCATTGGCTTGCATGTGAAGGTTTGTGTCACTCCCAGTGAAATTCCTTCAGTGACCCACTTCCAAACTGGTCATGATTGATGACGTTGCAGGCAGAAGGAATCTCCAGACTCGTTCACGTCTTTCACATGCCCTGTGAACCTGCTCTCATCCATGGAGCCAATGGTAAACCTGCCAATTTTGGTACTGCCATATAAAGTGAAAGTGACGTGACATACAGCCAAGTATGGTGACCCATACTCGGAATTCGTGCTCTGCTTTTAACCCATCCAAAGTGCACACACACAGCAGTGAACACACACCCGGAGCAGTGGGCAGCCATTTATGCTGCGGCGCCCGGGGAGCAGTTGGGGGTTTGGTGCCTTGCTCAAGGGCACCTCAGTCGTGGTATTGAGGGTGGTATATACTGGTCCTGCTGCTGGGTTGTTGCTTTTCTACGTCCCTGTCCAGCTCTCTTTGTGCAACGTCCGTCACCTGGCATTTCCTCCATGTGCTTGAGACTTTGCTGGGAAATACACCAAACCTCCTTGTGATGGCATGTATGGATGTGCCATTCTGGAGGAACTGGTCTACCTGTGCAGCATGATTTTTTTGCAGGTACTGTCTCATGCTAAGAAGTGAGAAGGACCCTAACAAAACACAAAACTAGAGACAAATCCCCTGCAAAATCATTCCTTTTTTTTGGAGCTCACCAAACATGACAATACAAGAGTACATGGCAAATGAACCAACATACACCACAAGAGCACTATTACAGCATGTCTCATTTGATCAAAAGAATAAAACTGCAAATCCACAAAACATGTAACAATCAAGCAGTCACTGTCAGTAATGTAATGCCATATTAATGCATGGAATTGTAATTTGTTGTATGCACAAATAAGAAAGGCAAACAACAACATCAAAAAACTCAAATCAAATATCCAGCCCTAGAGCAATCCTTCCCAGTCCTTTCTAAGGACAAAGTGAATTAGCAACCTGTGTCTACAGTGAAGCCATGAGGCAACTGGGTGAGGGGGTAGTCAGCCATCTAACCCAGAAAGAATAGGATTGCTGATATTTAGTCAATAGCCAACAGGTTCTGTGGGCAACCATATAAACGTTATCCACACTATGTATCTAGATATCTATCTAGTCAGCTTGCTGATGATTCTGGTATTTTAGTCAAATAAATGCTGTATATTTTTTACTGTGTAAAAATATACTACATGCATCAAATGGTTATTTATAGGCTACCCTATACATTAATATACATGACTAAAGAAAAGAAATAGCAGTGTGGATGTTGATGGAAAAAACTAAATGTTAATTATAATTACGATTATTCTTAAATACTTACAGGTAGCAAAAAGGGGGTATTTGCAGCGATGCCATAAGTACCATTTGTTTGTTTTTTAAATTAATTCTAGAACCATTTTCCACATTCCACTATAAGCAGAATACATACAACACCTCTCTAACATTTAACATTATGCACGCTGTGTTTGGTGCTCGGGTGGTGACTAAACTAGGCCCGAGAGCTTGATGTATAACAGAGTCATTTGGAAAGCGGGGTGAAGGATTAGCCTCAAGGTAGGCCTAGGAAACATGCACAGCGACCATTCCGGAAATTGAAAATTTCCTCTATTTATAACAGCTCAAGGATGAGATCCAAGACAGCTTGTGAGGAGACCCGACAAATTCAGTCTGACGGCCTGCAGCCATCACAATTTTCAGCCATTCTGTGAGAAGCTGATTATTCATCAGTCATTTACTGGCTGTTCAATCCCTTTCGAAGAGAGAGTCATTTGGGATAAAACTCTCTTTTATGAGACTCAAAGCACCAGTACTGCTCATTTAATACAGACTTTAAGTGACAATTTCACTTGGAGTGACTGGGACTTGAGAAGATCGGAAATTAGAAAGCATGCTAGAACAATTTGTGATATGGAAACCCCATAAGGGGAACAACTTGAGTCATTTTCATTACCCCAAAAGTAAAAATTGCGATGAACTTGTGCTTGCCAAATATTACAATCAATTTTTTTCAGTTCACTGGTTTTGCTGTTTATCGCTAATATAGTCTTGGTCGTTAATCACACTGCAAATCTTACAGCTGTAATCTGAAGCAAGAGCACCAGTGTAATTATCGGGTGTCTCTACTGACTGCCACAGCACAGCTGTATTAAAAATGAAACCAATAACAGTCTCTGAATGATGTTATCCCATTCATCTCATTTTGTGAATGAAGAGACCGTCTGTATAAAATTAGAAGTTACAGCGCTCAGTGGTCTTCTATCTGCGGCCAAAAATGTTGTGCTGAAAGCCATTTTTCTGCTCTCTAAGCTAACTATTGTCACAAAAACATCAACTGTGCCCTCATTCTGGTAATCATGTATAATACTGTAACTGAATTGAATCTATTAGCTGCAATTTAATAAAATAAATCTTTTGAGTCTGGCCCTCTAGTTCAAATCTAACATTGTCCAAATATGCACATACTTGCCTACTATAATGCATGCAAACCGCAATATGTCAAATAAGCATTATATTGGCATATGAAGTATCATGGTGACAGAGAACTGAACTAAGAGCCAGGCTACCATTCAAAAGTTTGGGGTCTGTCACATTTTTTATGTATTTAAAAGAATATCTTATGGTTATCAAGAATACTTTACTTGTTTAGGAAAAAAAAAACTGTTATATGGAGAAGTATTATTACAATTTAAAAGTGTTTTCTATTTTAATTCATTTAAAAAATGTTATTTATCCAAGTGATGGTAAGTCATTATAAATTATAATAAGTAATTATCATAAATTATAAATGTGTTCACATTTTTTTAATCAATTTAATACATCCTTGCTGAATAAAAGCATAAATTAAAAAAATTAAAAATAAACTTATTGACAACTTGAGTTGTTGTGTTTAAATTAAAGACCTGATGTTATTTAATTTTCACAGCTGTTATGTCCGTTACAAAAAAAAAAAGGGCAAAGTACAACTCTAAGCTAGTAGTATATCAGGGAATATTTTTATAGTTCACACCTTCACACCCATGTAACATACTTCATCAAAGGCTGAGAGGAAATTTTGTTCAATTTCGTTCATACTTAAAAGCATTTGATTTTAGACTCATCTTAAATTTGAATTGCAAAGCTCTGAATGTTAACACAATGAAAAGAGTAAAGTAAAACAGCATATTAAAGCACCACTACACAGTTGACCTCTGCAGTCAGTTTATTTTTTAGCTTGAATCCACAAGAGAGTCAAGGTTCCATAGAAGAGTCCTCTACCTGACAGTCACAGGCTCCTCTGCATGTCTTTTTCCTCTGTAATTCTGTTTGCTTTATGAAAATCTTAAAAGAAGCTTTTAACTTATTATTAAAGGTCTAAAAGTAATGCAATCTAAAACAATAACCATACTTTTGTTTTTTGTTTTTTTCCCGTTTAAGTGCATTTTGAAGGACCCCCTTGGAATGAATTCATTTGCTGGCTTATCTACCTCTTTCAATCTTAGAGGAGACAGGCAGGCAGGCTTCTGCTGGCATCTGCTGTCATGTAACCTAGAAGAGCACCAGGGCTGTTCAGTTCAATGAGTGCTGGGATGGCATCAGCATGAGCAACACAAATCTCTCAAATTGTCCTGCTGATAAAATAGTTTAAACCAGCCTAAGGTGGTCTTCACCTAAACTGGCCAACCAGCTAAACCAGTAGAAGTCCAGGAAACCAACTTAAAATGGTTTACACTGTTTTGTCAGCAAGTTTATATCACTGAAAAGACTTCTGTCATTTTCAAATCTCTGGTTAATGTGATTTACTGTACATTCCTGGTTGGGTAGAAATATCTTGTGAAAATGGGAAAATGAAAGCAAAAAAAGAAAAAAAGAAAAAGATTCAAGATTCAAGATTTTTATTTGTCACATACACGATAGAGTATATATAACCAGCAGTGAAACGTGAGTCAGGTCCGCTCCATGGACAGTGCAGTTATTAAAGAATACAACACAGATGAAAATATACAGAAATATAGCTATGAAACAATGAAATAAAAGTAAACAATAAAAATATAAGAATAAAATATGAAAAAGATGTATACTGTGGAATTAAATATAGAATGGAAAATAATGTGCATGAAAGTACACTGTAGTTAAATATTAAGAGACCCAGGGGTGTACAAGAGGCAATGTGCATATGTGCATTATACTGTAGTCTTAAATATTAAGATACACAGGAATGTACAAGAGGCAAATGTGCAAACAGGTTGACACTGTCAGTATGTCAATGTGAGGTAGAGAATGATGAATATCTTACTGATAAAGTGAATATTAAGTGGAGACATGAAGATGTTAAGTTGGTTTTGAGTTTTAATTCTAGAATAAATTATTCAGGACATTCCGCTTTAGCTGTGTTTCTGGAGCAAAATGCATCTGAAGTGGTCGACGTTTGTCTTTTCTTTGCACTTCAATTCTCACATTTTTAAATTATACTCAAATTTTAGTATACTGTACAAATTTTAAGTACAGTTCATTTCAAACAAGGGTTTTGTATGATTTTCACTATATATTTCCCTCTATTTTTGGAAAGCACTTTATTATCCTTCCCATGGATGTATTAAATGACAGAAATCTACATGCTCACCACAAAATTTTTTTTTCTTTTTTTCCATGTGAAAAGAGTTCCCATTTAAGATTCAGATCAGGTCAAGATGAGAAGTCAAAAGTTTTCCACTTTTAGACCATGAGAACCTACTTTCTTTGGATGAAATTCTGTCCATATCTGATTACATCTAAACCAGATATATTTTAGAAAGGGTTACATATTTGGTCACACAAGCCTGAAATAAAACCCGATTTTTCTAGTTTGCCTGAAGAAATGGTGCAAATGACCATGCAAGCCTAAAATTAAACAGCTGTGAATCCAACTGTCAAAATAATTTTGATGCCACAGATTTTCAGAATGGCTGAAAAAAAGGTGTTAAAAAATGCCAGTCAGGAGTCCAATGTCATAATTTAATTTTAAATCTGCAGTGTTGGATAGGAAAAATTGTTTAAAACAATTAAACAAAAAGAGGGATTTACTAAATTGCAGCTCACAGTGATTCAGTACAGGTAATGCATTATGGGAAATGAAGTGTTTTTCCACCCTGGTCTACAAAAGATCATTTATTAAATATGATAAAATATCTATCCATCCATCCATGCAAAATTCAAAGTTGGCCCTGACAAACTTTGCTGTTTTAGGTAAAATTTCTAGTTCTTTGAATTTATGCAAATTTTACTTCAAATTCCAAATCATCCAAAGCAAAAATTTTTAGCTTTGTTTCACAGTGTCTGAAGCAACTTATTTAAAAGTATGCTTATTGCATTATTAGCATCAAAGAACTGTTTAATGCAACATTGCTGCAATAACCCAGATGCAGAGCTGTTGTCATTGTTTGGACATGAAATCTATTAATTAGACCCTCAGTTTGTGCACATGTAAATTAGCATGATTTGGTGATTTGAATCATCCAACACATGCCCTGCAAAGTATTGGCAATTAAAGGTGAGGAAAGCAGGTTGTCCAGCATGACTCACTAACTAGAGTGGTAATGGTGTCTGACAACCCGAGCGCAGACTGTGTGCTCAAGAGAGCCCCATTTGGCTCTTGGCATTTTCCCTTGTATAATCGTCCTCCAAACATGGGCTCTCTTGTCATAATATTCTGCTCTAGTTTATGTATGAGCAACTGTGCAGCAGACAGGAGCTCAGTAAACCATGCCCACATGCACAGATGATAGGAGACAGGCACATTACTGCCTGTAGAATGCATGTTTGCTCTGTAAGTATTTATACAGCATATGCACTGATTCATACTGAACGCTTGCATCCTCCAAAAGCACTCCATGTCCTCCAGACTCCAGAGGGACTGGCTGAAACTTGAGGAGGAAAGGCTATGCTGAAGTGGACTGCAAGATTAGATGACTTGAGGCAAGGGTCCAATGGGGGTATCCTGATGAATGAAACCAATATTGACATAAACACCAGAGGGCCACAAGTGGTTGAGTGATGCGGTCACCAGGTTGATTACTGTATGTTCAATCTAACTGCAACTGTCAGAGATGGATTCCAAGCTCTGCAAATGTCCTGGATGCATACGTCTGGGCATATTTCCCATGCCCTGGTAAAAGTAGGGCTGGCTTGACAATATCGATTACCAGTTTTTAAATGTGCAGTAAGTGATTTCTAAAAAAACGCTATTGTTATTTGAAATCAACAAAACAATCATGACCATACTTAAAAGGATCATGTCTTGATATGTCCGCTCCCAAATTCACAAACATGTCCTTAGTGCTGATTGGCTACAAGTGTGTTTTGGTGCTTGGTCTGATTCACTTTCAAAAGCGTTTCTCAGAAATTGCTTACTGCACCTTTAATTGATTCTCATTTTGAAGAACCAATATCAATTTAATGTGATGTGATGTGATTTAACGCCTGAGTTCAATTGGCAGTGCAGAGATTAACCAATTATCTCTTCTTTTTACTACTAGTTATAGTACAAAATAAACATGAACATCAGAAGGTATTTTAAATAAAAACAATACAACGTACTGAAATGTATCATGTCTCATGTATTCACTCATGTTGTGTTTCAAATGCAAAAAGTCGTCAAAAAAAACAGTTCGTAAACAATGCGTCACGTTACCTTTACCTCAGAAAACACACTCAAACTAACCTGTTATTGGCATCTCATTTATTGCAAGTTTTAATAAATTTGTCATAGGACAACCACAGTTTAAATGTTTGGATTTTAACAACAAATTGGAGTAGAAATATGAAAAACTGATTTAAAAAATGCTTTATTTAAACTTTAAATATTTGTACACAACTCAATAAATTGAATAAATATATCCAAACAAACTGAAATCTGAATCAAGTAGAGAAGCTTGTGAATTGAAATCTAATCAATTAGTAAAATCTGTCAATTCCCGTTAACAAAAAGGGGTAATCCATATCCGTGGGGTTAAAAAGAAGAGATATCTTGATGTATTGCATTATCCATAAAAGACAAGGGAGGGAGCAACATGGTATCAGCTCACCTATCAAGACAATTAACCAGGCACATATTAGCAGTATTCAGGGTAAAGTTGCAGCACAATGCTTTTGTATTGAAAGACTCTGCTGCAAAATAACCAGACGTATGATCCTTTTGTTACTACTACTAGCATTTTTCAAAGACTTCCCAGCCTTATTAGACATAAGGGAGATCAATATTCTTCTGCCATATGTGCTTTTATTCTTTTAAAATTGCAAGCTACAAAGTGATGTTTTAAATGTGTCTGTCTAATGCAGTGGTAATAGAAATCTTAAAGAGAAAATAAAACAGCCCATCTGGTCTTTGAAGACTAACATCTTGGCTCAATCTATTGGCAATTAAGAAAAGAGGCGTGTTGGATGAAAGAAGATGAAACTCACAAAAGTTGATCACACACATGACCAGATACCAGAGATTAGCAATTACTTAGACCAAACTAACATGACTGAGAATCAAGTTGGAAAAATGACAATATCGAGATGGATGAACGGACCGAATCTTGACCTAAATGTCAGCGAGAAACACAATCTGGTCCTGTTCGTGTCTGGTCCTGTTCACACTCCAAGTGTGTTTTGGTGCTTTATGGCTCAATAATGTTGTTCATGATAATAAAAAAATTATCTATATTAAAACACGTGCCTGACTGTTACAAATATAATCTTTTAATTCATATTGAAAAATAATTTCTAACAAAAATTAACATAAAGTAACAACATATACCTCTTATTTGACTACAGTGTAAGCATATTAATCACTATATTCACAAATATCATGCATTTTTAAACCTACTCAAGGGTCATCTTGTTGAGATTTTCAGCCTTTTGATAAGACTTTTTCTTCATTGTACCACCCACACGTTTGACTTCATGCCCCACGCAAAAATATCACCAAAAACATAATAAAACGTATTAAGGAATGCATGAATAAATTAAATTAATGAAAACATACAATAAGCGTTTATCAAAGTATATAAACAATAATTGCAAGCATGTAGTACAGATATATTTAAATTGTATTATATTCAAAGCAAATTTAAATGACTTAAAGCGCGCACTGAAAGAACTTGTTGATGGAATGTCGTTTATTTCGGGTGTAAGTAGGCTACAGTGTTATTTCTCGCAGGTCAGGTGGTTGTGTGTAAACGAGCGAATCATCTCGTCGTACTCACCCAGTCCGGGCACAAATGTGTTGAGAAACAGGCAGATGACAGCTACTGGGTAAGACATATAGAGGATGGCAGCGCGTAAAGCTCCTTTCTTCTCCCTGACTTGAACAACAACTCCGTTGGTAAAAGAAGAAACTCCTTTTTCGTTAATTTCTTTGTATTTCTGGTCCATTTCCCGATTTTTTTAAACTACTTGCAAAGCTTGAAATCCTTGTTTTGGTTTGTACTGGAACCAGAGCTTTATGTTGAAATGAGTGCGCGCAGTGAACGGTAGGCGTCACTCGGTTACTACCGTGTCAGAGTGCGATAGTACAGTAGATCGTTACACAATGGATTTAAAGTCACATAAATATAGTAAATATAGAATATAATTACCTTTCAAATCTCACTTTCATTCAGTGTTTTGGAGCCCATTGAGAACAGTGAGCTCAAGAAAGGCAAAGATAGACACCTCCTTCTGAAACTTTATCTGCTGGTTACTCTTGAACAGAAAAATTAGACAATTATTAGATAATTAAAAAATATTAATTGTGTTAAAATTTTGTCTGTTGATTTTATTTTCCCTTTAGACCACTGTCTCCCTGCTTCTCTTTGAAAATGCTGATGTGTTGCACCTTGACTGTAAAGGCCCTCCAAAACCAGAGCTGTCACAATGAACCATGCTGCAAATCAAAACTATCTGGGTCCGTTGTGTCAACAGCTGTGGGTTTGCAGCCGTGGCACATACTCAGAACACTTGCCATTTCCCAGCCTGCAGACCTGCAGTCTGCATAATTATGACAGTAGATTTTTCTTGTTCCATTATTTGAGGATGCACATACTTATCATGGGAAGAAGTGAGAAAATTATCAAACAATATGATTGATATAATAAGGATATTTTGATCAATTTAACCATCTTTCTAGAGCATCAAGTGGTTAAAATAAAAAATACTTTTTTATTTCAATTAAATGAATGCACTATTGTCACGGTTCATGAATCGGCTGTCTCACACTGAGGTGTCTGCGTGAGTGTAATTGTGTGGGTGTGGTTACTCGTTGTGTTGATTAGTGTCACCAGCTGTCGTTGATTCCACCTCCTTTATATGCCCTGTAAATTCCCTCTCATATTGTCAGATCTTTGTGGTTGTTCCTCGGTGTGTGTCCTGTCCTCGTGCCTCTTCAGCTCAGCTCTCCGTCTGGATTTCGTCAGTTCTTCGTGTCGTCTGGATGTTCCACGGTTCCTGGGGTTTCTCTACACGCTCTTCACCGCACCACCACTGGATCGCCATCTCGTCCCTGCTTCAACTACCACCTGAGTGTTTGTCCCCGACCTGTGTCTTTACTTCTGACTTTCCTTAATTAAACTTTATTTACTTGCATCTTGCATCCTCCTGTTATTTCATCACAACTATGTTATTGATTGCTTTTTATTTTATAATTAGTGTTTGATTTTGTTTTTTTACAATTTAAACATTTTGTTCTAAATTAAATGTATGCACGCAGTACCACAGCACAGACCTGAAAAGGAAATTTCCAACTTATTAAAGTGTCCTAAATCTTTAATGCTTTGAAGCACATATTAGTTTGGTCTCTTTTAATGGAGACACTAGATAATTGTTGAAGTGGAAAAAGGTGGAAAAAAATAAATATCTTTGTTGGCAGCACACAATTGCACTATAGGTGTCCTGAGTTCGAATCCCACTTCATGGACCTTTCCTGATCCCCTATCTCTCTCCCACTTCACTTCCTTTCAGTTCTGATCTAAACCCCAAAAAAACGGATATTTGTTAAAGTGAAAAAAGAGTGAAAAAGTTATAGAACTTTTAAGTTAATTTTAAAAAATTTTGTAGCCTAAAATATATATTTTCCAAAACCTGTTTTAGTTAAGCCGTAAATATACAGTAATCAAGCTGTGTTACAAATTTCAAGTTAATATCTAAAAAATTAGGTTTCAGTAAGATTTTGTTTGGGCGCAGTACCAAACGTTTTCACTAGATGAAATTTGTTTCACATTTGCTTTCAGTGCTGTCATTTTTGAGCATAAGGAGTGTGACTATACATTTTAGGACTATTTAAACTTTTCAGATTATGTCCATGATTTTGTGTGCATGTGTGTGTGTGTTTCATTCCAATGAAGTAAAAAATTTGTAAAAAATAAACAAAGAAAATATAAAAAAAATGATGAAAGAGCACCAGAGGGTTACATATAATTTGTGTAGTATTAGTATTACCATTGGTACACTCTGAAAAGAAAAGGTTCCAAAAAGAAACCTGCAGTGATTCCATAGAATAATCATTTGGGTTCTACGAAGAACCATTCAGTGGACAGTTCTTATATGCCTTTATAAAGAACCTTTTGTGCAATAGTAAGCTTCCATGGATGCAACAGGTTCAGCATGGAAGCATGCCAATAGAGAATCTTTTTTAAAAGTACTTTTCCAGAACATTTCTAGCAAACAAAAACTCTTACTTATTAAATCATCATATTCTCTAGATTTCATCTCCAAATTACTCAATATATAGAATAAGCTTCTCCAAAGTGAAAGGAATTTGTCGTTATTTTTACCCTGAAGGAATTCATTTAAATGTGCTGCTAAGACTTTTATTCGCAGTATAATTATATCAGGGTGTTCATGATAACCCAAGCGCTGAAGTTTGAAGAAGTCTGAAGGTTAATTTGTGAGGTGCATGAGCTAATGTATAGCCTGCAGACATGTGTTCCTGCTTTATTTCCTTGACCTTGGGAAAAACAGCCAAATGAAAACAGACAAATGATTTCAGTTTAGGCTGTTCTGACATTTTTATTACACACATGCACTCTTTGTGTAATGATATCATGTCAGTCTTTGGAGGCTGAAGTAATTCCACTAGTGATATTTAGATGCTCCATTCTTAAACTTAACAAACAGGAATCAGTCGTCAGACATTTTGCTATAAATATTCATGAAGGTGACCCCCCAACCATCCCAAAGTCAGTCATTTTATTGTCAGGTCACCTAGCAACAGGGTATTCTAGGGCGGATGTGGTTAATTTAAAATCTTTCTTGTATGACGTCAGCTGTAAAAGTGTAACGTGAAATGCTAAAAAGTCATTCTGGCTTTTCTTTATGCATGCATTTTGTATTCCTTGTGGTTTTAGAAACCAGGATACCAAAGAAATATCAAATGCTTTGTAATAACAGGACAATATGTTATAGCTTTCCATCTGGAGAGACAAGAGTGGCTGTGGGCTTAATATTAATGATTACTTCATATCTCATTTTTAATATTTCTTTGGCCCTTTAGGCAAAAGAGGAGGGGGGAGTGGAGATGCATGCTCAAAATATATTGCGGCTAGTTTTCATCCACCAAAGGCTGAAGAAAAAACTGTTTTATGTATTTATGTGATAGTTAGTAGTTTTGTCATAATGTCTGTTTTTAAAGCCAGCAGATCTACTATCCACTTATTGCTTTTTTTTAAACCAATTTTCAGTTTTATCACCATAATGCAGATATATGCTGGATGAAGCATAGGCAGGACAATTAATCCTGAAGTCATTTTTGCATTTTGACAGTCAAGTCTGAATACAACACATTTCAAATCCATTTGTCCACAATCTGCGATAGAAAAAACACACCGGCTGGCATCAGTGCTTGCCACCACCTGTCTGGTCTCATGTCTTATCTGCTACATCAAAGCTGTCTGGTTCAGTTGGACGCTTACTTGCAGTCTTCTGCTCTGCTCAGCTCTGCTCTTGGCTGCTGATAATTTTGGAATTAAATATTCAATTTGCAGCCCTGTGAAAGGCAAATAAAAAAGCACATGTCTCATTCCAGTTGCTCTGTAAAAAAATTTGGAAGCTTATAGGTCAAAAATGGCAAAACCTCAGAACTTATGAATGGACATTTAAAAAAGTGCACATAACTATGACATTGAGAGGCTGATAATGGTGCTAGTTAAAACCTGAAACTGCATTAGAATTGTTGTTTAACTGACCGGCTCCAATGAGATTTTAGGACTTGAATACAGGTTGAATGAGTAGAACATGGCATAGTGCTGGTGCGAGAAGAGTGATCGATCAAGAATGTCTGGAATAAGTTCTTTGAGAAGACTGAAGGGAATACAGGAATCCAAGAGCTTCAACTAGACAATGGAGAATCAAAGGAGCGGATGTAGAGGATGACTCACTTTCAAGAATGACAAAGCCTTTTATTGCCTATCCTTTATTTACTTTAGGGACTACATCTGACAAAAAGTAACTTAATTGAAGAAAACTACAAGTGAGTTAATCACAAATTAAAGTCAATTTCAAACTTGGGTCCTGGTAAAACATTTAATATATTAAAAGAAAAATACTATATTCCCAATTTATGTGTGATTTTTTTTTCTTTTTCTTTTATTACAGTTTCTAACCCTTTGGTAAAATATAAAATTAATAAAGGCTTGAAGAAAACTGAAAATAATAATAATAATAATAATAATAAAGAAAATAAGCTTGCAGAACAATACTGTATGTGTTTGTGTATATATGTGTGTATATTCTTGAACACTAAACATTTTCAGGGAAACCTAAAAGAGTAAAACTGATATACTGTAAGAAAGAAAAGGAAACAAAAACTAAAAGAAATGAAGAAGAGAGAAAAGATGAAACGACATTCAGTAGGAATGATTACATGATTAATACCTTGCGGAATATATGACATGCAAAACGGGGATGTGTATGAATAAAATCATTAATGGAACGGTTCATGTAAAAGAAAAAAGTCATGCAAAAATCTTAAGGCAAGGCATTTCTTTAAATAATGATTGTTAACATTAAATGAAAAGAAATCGGTCCCACTTTATATTGTGTCCCTTGTACCTGTGAACTTACATGGTAACTAGATGTGTACGTAGCATGTAACCACAGAGTACATATTTGTACATAGTATCTACAGCTCTAATACTGGTGTAACTACACACATGTAACAACCCACTGAATAGAATGTGTAAGTACAAATGTGTTACAGGACATTGGTAACAACACTTTTTTTCACTTCAGAAAGTACACGTGTAACAAGAATTATGTAACTACATTTTGTAACAACATGTACTCGCACAAGTTTTTACACTTCCACACGGAGTCTTCAATACTGCAGTTACCACTTTGGAATAGCCTGAAAATATATGGAAATCATGATGATTCATATGTACATACCATGTATTTGTGAACACTGAATTAGAATTAGACTGGCAGAGCTAATGCTGAATTAGAAAGTTTCACTTTGTGATACCAGTGTACTTACATGGTAAATCCTCAGGAACTGTCCACTCAATATAAAGTTTAAAATGGTCACAATTTACTGCATAATATGTAAAACAAAACTCTCTGCAACACTTTAATAAGTGTACTTACATGGCAACACATCAGGAACTGTCCACTCAATATAAAGTGTAAATTGGTCACAACTTACTGTGTAATATGTAAAACCTAATCCTCTGTGCCACACCTTAATAACAGTGTACTTACATGGCAACACTGCAGGAACTGTCCACTTAATATAAAGTGTAATTGTTAGGGTCATTGTTGTGTGCCATCAGTGTCCTTACATGATAATTTCATGTTAATTAAATGCCCAAGTATTAAACCTTGCTTGTTTCTCAGTAAGTAAAGTATAGAGGACTGCAATAAAAAAGAAAAGAATGCAGTAAAGCTAAACAATGTTTATTAACACATTACACTCAACAGTGTTACAGATTCTAAAGTAAAACTTTAGAAGTATACCTGCAGTATAGAAGTGCAGAAGAAAGTATACCTGCAGCTGGGTTACCACTAAAACAGCATAGGGGCCTTTAGACTGCCTAAAATAAAAATAAAAAACAAAAATAGAAAAACTCTATTGTGAATCTAAATATACTTTTAACAAACTTACATTGTTGTAAATGAAATACATTATACTCTCTATATCTCAACTTATATGTTATTGGTAGTAGTTTACACTCTTTTTTGGCATTTTCTATGGCAGATCTGATGTCTGCTGTCAGTGACTGAAGGCACCGCTTTGCAAAGTCGAAGAGTTTCTCCTCCTTGGCTCTGAACTTCGGGATGTTTCAGTAAAACTCTGGATCAACAAGCTGTATTTCAACCACAACAGCTGTTAATGTGAGTGTCGATCAACCCCAACTTCGGTGCATGCTTTACTGATGCTCCCTTCTTTGTTGAAGGCACGAAAAACTTTATTGTACCGCTTCAGTACATTGTCTGGGGTTGTTGCTGTAGAAAGATCAAAGCTTCTTAAGACAAAAAAAAAAAAAAAATAGTATGGGGCAAACATCAAATATTGTTATTGGTGCTTGTAACACTAGAGGCACCGGGAACTACTCTTAAACGACTAGCAAAAAATGTTGCATTTCTCAGACATTTTCAAAATGTATTAGTGTCTGAAATAAGATAGAATGAATATAAAAATAAGAAAGAAACAGTTTTGCTTCCAAAGCCACTGCCTTCTATTTACACTTCAACTCAATAAATGCATCAACACTAGAGGTCAACTGATATGTTATTTTTTTGGGACGATACCAGTAGCACTTTTAGTCAAGCAGACCAATAACCAATATTTGGTTTGTTATATTGAGTAAGTACAAGTCAACAGAACTATAAGATACAAAAACAGGATATGTGCTTACCACGTGAGCTGTGTTTGGCAGATTTTGACCTGCTAGCACTCTTTGTCTCCTTTTTATGTCCTCTTTTCCTCTTCCGAGGAATGTCGCTATCAGGTGACTCCGAAGAGGAGGAAGAAATCAGGGACTCCTCATCACTGTCACTGGTGCTTTATTCAGTGCTCATGTCCAAGATTTTCTTTACTTGCTTTTTTGCACCTCTGTCTAAGGAAACAATAACACATTTAGTTACATAAAAAGGTACACAGGTTTAGGGTGGCCACACACTAGATGATTTTCAAATCTTAACTGATTTTAAAACCATGGGAGACCACAGACATGAATACAGTTTCAACCAATTTTTAGCCTTATACTCTCCTACTCTCCACTAGACGAATTGCCCAGACCGAGAGACCACACACTTGTTGACTGTAGGAACGATTTCATACTGACATAAGATCTTACAGAGACTCAAACGTGACTAGACAAGGAAAACAAATGGAGAACAATCGATGTTGTCAGCTGGCTCTCCTGGCATGCATTTTGTTTCACAGTAAAAAACTAGGTATAAAAAAGAATATGAATAAGAAAAGAATATATCTTTCTCAGTACTCTGCTTTTGTGACATATTTGTGGCTGCCAAGTTTCAGCTATAGAAGCACGCAACATCCGGTAGGTGTGGCTTGCTCACTCTCATTGGCTATCACAGGTATCACGTCAGAGGCTGCCCTATCATAAGTCAAAAATATATCAAACATGTTTAATATTTAGAATTTCACTTTGGGGACGCTTCATTGGAAGCAGTTAAATAATTGTAATGACACCACACAACAGAGCATTTTTGGACAAAAAAGAATCATTACCCCCCACCCCCACCCCAATCGTTCAGGGGTGAAAAATCAGGTTTAAAATTGGCCTTAAATCTTCAAGTGTGTGAGACCAGCCTTAGAGAAGTAATCTGTCATGTAATACTCAGCAGTTAAGGATTGATGTGGAAGTTTAGAAATCAGCTTGTGCTGTAATTGTTAAATTCTGTAATAAAATAAGTTGATAGAGCAAAACAGATATATGTTTCTTACTTGAGAGTGTTAGGACTGTCTGATGGAGAAAATCTCATTCTTCAAGTGCCTTTATTGCCTGGGCCATGAACATCAGCTTGTCTTTTTCTGCCAAGGAGGAAGTCTCATTATCTCATCCTTTAAAAACAATGTAAAATCATCACCGGGATTTTTTTTTTTTTTTTTTTTTATGAACAAGTAATAGAAGAGCAGCTGTATCACAGCTTTTCATAAGGTCAAACAGTAAAACCCTTTCTTCTATTTTAAACTTGATGTACCACAATACAATGGATTTCCCATGTGTAATATGGCCTAAGGGTGGCATCAGTGCTAGACTAAGTATTTATATTCCCATATATGCTCAGTGGAACAAGAGTGTGATTGGCTGTTGTAGTTTTGGTTAAAGGGTTACAGATGAAAATGTGCTTGCACAAAATGAATGCTGCTCCATAACATGCTGTTTTTTTTTTTTTTTAAATAGGTCAGTGAAAGCTTCAGAATTCTTGTCCTGTTGAGTTTTCACCCAACCCTAGAAGCGAACACAGAACACAAAAGTTTTCACATGATTTGAAACAAGTTAGCTTCTCATGTCAATCACGGAAACCAAGAGGAGACTACATCTGGCTCATGTGACCATGATCTAAAATTTTAAATGCATACAACCTGTTTCATTTCCCAGTAAGTAAATACAAACTCACCTGGTTCTAGAGTTGCCACTGCAACAACGGAAAGGTCATTGTCGCCGTCTTTTCCATGGTGTCCTTAATCTATATGCTGGGCCACATCAGCTTGGTCTGTAAAAACATAAAAGGAAATGGTTAATGTTCCTGTCTGACAAATGAAGCCAAACTACAGCAACATTGAAGCAGGGACATTCTAAAACACTTATTGTGGCAGAGGTGGAAAGAGTACAAAAATATTCTACTCAAGTAAAAGTACCATTACATTAATGCAATTTTACTTAAGTACAAGTAAAAGTACCAGTCTAAAAATCTACTCAAGTAAAAGTAAAAAGTAGCTCATTTAAAATTTACTCAGAGTAAAAAGTTACATTTTAACAGTGGGAGGGAGGCAAAAATGGGACAGGCCAAGGGTGTCAAACTCAGTTCCTGGAGGGCCACAGTCCTGAACAGTTTAGATATAACCCTATTTAAACTCACCTGATCCAGCTAATCTAAACATTTAGGTTTGTTTGAAAACTACATGATATGTGTGCTGGAGCAGGGTTAGAACTAAACTCTGCAGGGCTATGGCCCTCCAGTAACTGAGTCTGACACCCCTGGGATAGGCCTATTAATCTCAAACTAGTAGTTTTTAATTAAAGGAATCAGTTATTTAGAATAGTAAGACATTTGGGCTGTTACCAGGCAAATCAGTATCAACAAACTCATCTTTTAATGCAGAGGAAATGCAGAAGCTTCATCGGACGTGGCATTTAGGTGTATTTACACACTGTTTAGTGCAGGACATGAATGCATTTAACCTGCAGTTACAAATGCATGAATAATATTTTGATATACAAGACATAAAATGTTGAATACTCATTTGAAATTATAAGAAATTAATTATTTAAAAAAAAAAAATCAAAAGATACTTTAAATGTGAAATTAAAATGGCCAGCATGTGTCAAATTAAAACTGCCAGCATATGGAACACTGCGATTGAACCGAATCATTTTTAAACGGTTGATTCATTCAGGAACGAAACACTGTCATGTTGCTCAGAGACACAAAACTGTGCTTTGGTGGCTGTGTTTGGAATTATTTTTTGTTGTAGAAATAGAGCAAAAACAGGCAATATGGTGTCTAAAACGCAAGTCTCTTAATTAACTTGTTTACTGAGCTGTTGTAAAAAAAAAAAAAAATATATATATATATATATATATATATATATATATATATATATATATATATATATATATATATATATCATGATGATTTTTGGAGTAAAAGACGGCATTTTTGTGTGATTTTTGATTTACTATATGAAATTATATTAATATGTAAATTTTGTGATAATTCTAAATCAGAGGCGTTCCCAGGAGCCCCCCCACCCCCCACCCCCACCACATGTCTTATGATAGACTTGTTGTTTTTAGTAAATTTCTCACTGCATCTGGCAGTGGCGGATCCTGGCATGTGTAGCTGCATAGGGCCGCTTTCTTCTCCTCTTTATAGTTAATTTTAGGCTGTTTCTATAGCGTGATATTTGACAGATATCGAGAGCGCATAATGTTACGTGTGATCCATGTAATGCGCGAGCACGAATCTCCACTCACAAGTGGATTTCCTTCACTCACACAAAACTGGATGTGTGCTTTTAAATATACATTGTTCTTTTATGAATTGGCTCTGTTTGTGCTCAAAGATTACGTGTATGCTCAAACGTTCTTGCATCACTGAAGACTAGAAGCGCCTTTTTTCTAATTCAGATGAGGAGTAGGCTTATCTCATTAAATGGAAGCAAGCTGATTACAGTCAGCCTTCTCTAGTTGTTTATTTTTTTAATAGCCTACTTATTTTAGTTAAGTGTTTAACTTATAAATATGCATTTGTTCTATTGTTTTATTAAGTGCATTTGTATTTTGTTGTTTTTGTATATAGTTTTGCAATAAAAGCGTATTAACCAGGTTCCAGAAATAATCACTGAGGGTGCTTCTAAAATTAGTGACGGTGCTCTAGTCTTAAAGGGATAGTTCACCCAAAAATCTAAATTATGTCATTAATGACTCACCCTCATGTCGTTCCAAACCCGTGAGACCTCCGTTCATCTTCGGAACACAGTATAAGATATTTTAGATTTAGTCCGAGAGCTTTCTGTCCCTCCATTGAGAATGTATGTACGGTATACTGTCCACGTCCAGAAAGGTAATAAAAAACATCTTCAAAGTAGTCCATGTGACATCAGAGGGTCCGTTAGAATTTTTTGAAGCATCGAAAATACATTTTGGTCCAAAAATATCAAAAACTACGACTTTATTCAGCATTGACTTTTCTCCCGGGTCTGTTATGAGCGCGTTCACAGCACATCCGGTTCGCGAACGAATCACTCGATGTAACCGGATCTTCTTGAACCAGTTCACCAAATCGAACTGAATCGTTTGAAACTGTTCGCGTCAACAATAAGCATTAATCCACAAATGACTTAAGCTGTTAACTTTTTTTAACATGGCTGACACTCCCTCTGAGTTCAAATAAACCAGTATCCCGGAGTAATTCATTTACTCAAACAGTACACTGACTGAACTGATGACCGAGCCAGATAACGAACGAAACATTGACTCGTTCTCGAGTCAAGAACCGGTTTGCATCGGTTTTCGGATCACCGGTAGTGATGGGAAGTTCTGTTCTTCTCCGCGAACCGGTTCTTTCTGACAGTTTGATTCAATAAACCGGTTGCCGAAAACGGTTCACCAGTTCTTTTGCGCTCGACGTAATGACTTCATTGGCGATGATTGCCCTTGATTCAAGCCTTCGGTTTACCCGCGCTCATAACATTAGCACAGAATCAGTTCAGAATCAATCACCAAAAGAACCAGTTCAGTTCAGACGCACTGTGTGTCAGTCTGCTTCACGCTGAATCACGCATGCGCAGTATCATCAGCTCCTCGGTTCTCGAACCGGACGCGTCCGACAGAACCGGTTCTTGACTCGAGAACGAGTCAATGTTTCGTTCGTTATCTGGCTCGGTTCAGTCAGTGTACTGTTTGAGTAAATGAATTACTCCGGGTTATTGGTTTATTTGAACTCAGAGGGAGTGTCAGCCATGTTAAAAAGTTAACAGCTTAAGTCATTTGTGGATTAATGCTTATTGTTGACGCGAACCGTTTCAAACGATTCAGTTCGATTTGGTGAACTGGTTCAAGAAGATCCGGTTACATCGAGTGATTCGTTCGCGAACCGGATGTGCTGTGAATGCGCTCATTACAGACCCGGGGGAGAGAAGTCAATGCTGAATAAAGTCGTAGTTTTTGATATTTTTGGACCAAAATGTATTTTCGATGCTTCAAAAAATTCTAACGGACCCTCTGATGTCACATGGACTACTTTGAAGATGTTTTTATTACCTTTCTGGACGTGGACAGTATACCGTACATACATTCTCAATGGAGGGACTGAAAGCTCTCGGACTAAAATATCTTATACTGTGTTCCGAAGATGAACGGAGGTCTCACGGGTTTGGAACGACATGAGGGTGAGTCATTAATGACATAATTTTGATTTTTGGGTGAACTATCCCTTTAATGCCCATTTTCACATCCCGTCTATTGCTTTGGTCATCATTGTGTCAATCACTGCTACTTCGAGAGTGATTCCCACATAAATATGCAGATGTCATTCCCGAAACTTTGCGTGTGTGTGGCTGAAAAACAAAGTTCTACATTTTAAATGGATCATAGACTAGAAAGCTTGCAAAGAGTGCTCATTACCGCTTTTTAGTGGAAGGGTGGTAATGAGAGTGCGTTTTTAGAGTGCGTTCATCACACAGTGAAAGAACGCACTCTAAATGCGCGCGCACATCATTAAAACAACAATTATGATATTATCGCAGACGATATATATTGCACACTCCGCACCACTGTCTTTTTGGCTAATTAGTGCAAAACCTCTTGCTAAAATGTCAAAGCTTCATTTTAACCTCCAATGCAACGATGCAGTTATTTAGCTTACCTCTACATGCTTGCGAAGGGCTGATGTCTTGTCGAGATTTTATAAGCTGCTAGTTTGGTCTCCCTAGGTAGGCACAGCTTACACTGCATAATAAAGCATAAATATGGCCAGGGGTTCACTTCATTTCCTTCGAGTTCAACTTCAGAATATGACGGGTCTGCATCTTGCTTGTGGTTTTAGCGCCAGTTTGCTCTCCTGCCCATTATTTATAGTAGTTTCCAGGGAGCGATTTTTTTTTTTTACTCAGTAATTAATGTGTTTTAAAATGTAGCGAAGTACAATACTTCAAAAAAATATACTTAAGTAAAAGTAAAATTACAGATTTTAAAAATTACTTTAAAAAGTAGAAGTACACAAAAAAGCTACTCAATTACAGTAACGCGAGTTACATGTAATTCGTTACTTTCCACCTCTGGTGAAAAGGCTTAACCTGGCTCGGTGTTCCAAAAATATGATAAATTATCATCAAATTTCTCTCTGACATTTTCTTTCATCAACACTTTCACCAGTCAAAAAAATCTAAATTGAAGTATGGACTTTACCTAAGCATTTTTTTTCCTCCACTGAGTAATACACCAAAAGTACGATCAAAGATCACCATATTGCTTCACACATCTCTTGTTATGAGGTCTCACCCATCTTAAAAATTTAAACTAAATTGATCTGTGGTCAAATTTGCTAATCACTGATTGTCGTTTTGGGGCATTAAGCAATTTTAAACTTTTTCACCCCTTGCAAGAAATCAACCATTGTTTTATTATAGTAAAAGTGTTTTTTATTATTATTTTTTTTTTTTTTGCATAATGACTACTATTTGTAGAACCATGGTTTTACTACAAATACCATGGTTATACGATAGTGTAGCAAAACCTTGTTTAATTTGTGGTTACCATGGTTTAACTGTAGTAATCATGTTTTGTTTTCTGTAGTAAAACCATGGTTCATTTTCATAAAGGACGTTAAGCATTTTACAATGACCTTTGCAGTACCTGGCAATATTACACAAAAAGTGGACTGAGGGGTTATATAGATGTATCACTGAAGGGAAATGATTGCATTTAATAGCAATCACATTTTGTTTTCCTCTTACCTCTGTATGAAGTACTGTGCTGCTTTGTTTACAGCTGTAACCAAGGAAACCTTTACTTCTGGTATTCCCACTGATCTATTCTATATTATAGATCAGTGGGTATTCCACAAGCGCCGCCTGCTCTCAAGATCAGTGCGTCGCTAATTACAATTATTCAATTCAATTCAAGTTTATTTGTATAGCGCTTTTTACGATACAAATCATTGCAAAGCAACTTTACAGAAAATTAAGTTTCTACAATATTTAATAGTAGCTTATCAGTGATGACTGTCAGTTTATGTGCATACGGCAGAAATGTTAAGAAAAATCAATAAAAGACGTAAACACACAGAAGATTAACGCTATTAACAGCAATTATGCAATCAAACTTGTGTTGAAAATAAAGTTTATTTTGATTATTGATTTATTGGTAGATTGTTTTTTCGATTTATTGATGAATCGGTTTATGTACTTATATTTTAGTTTTGCCCATTTTTTCCGCAAGTAAATTATTAACAAAGGGTCTTTATCATTCAACATAGACTTTTTAGAGATTTTAACCATTTTGCATTGTAATATCCTCATCAAAAAAAACATACCTGGAGTTGTGTTTTATTATGTGATGGTTATCCTTTGTCGAACTCTTCTGCAATCAAAACACTGACCCATACATACTCTAGCAAATTTCACAAGGAGGTTTCAAGTAATGTTTTCACCATGGCAGTCCTTAGGGCTCCTAAAGTAGGTTTAACATCCCGAACAAAGCTTATTAAGGAATCTTTCAGAACATATTTTCACAAAGAATAAGAATAAAACAGAATAAAATTGCAGTAAATTGCATTTTATTTTATTTTTTCCTGTAAACACACAGCTTATACCTGGGAAACAGCTTTATAGCTTATGGCTGTGAAATTGTAAACAATCCTTCGAATAAAGTGCCAATGGCATGAAACCTGAATGGAACTCACATTTGTAAACAAAGCTTATACCATCAGAGGTTGTCCAGTTAACATCTCAAAAAAAAAAAAAAAAAAAAAAAAAAAAAAAAAAAAAAAAAAAAAAAAAAAAAAAAAAAAAAAAAAACGTAATCTTGCTAAAAAAAAAAAAAAAAAAAAAAAAAAAAAAAATTTAAAAAAAAAAAAAAAAAAAAACTTGAGATAAAGGCCATTTCAAAGACAATTACAACACTGACCCAACCATAAAAAAAATACACACACAAAACGACCTGGTGTGAAAAAAGAGCAAATGGTTTAGAAAAAAAGTGCATTTCAAATAATTGTGAAAAACCACGCTTAAGCCTCTCTCATTCAGAACTGCACATTTTAAGTAAATGGTAAACAGACAAAGCCATAGTTAAACGCAATGTTGGCTTTCATTGATGTTAAAAAGTGCAATTGGAACACCAAGAAAACCTGCTTGTGTGCAAAAAAAAGGTGATAAACATTTGCATTTCAAATACATTTTAAACATTAACCTCTCTCATTCAGTCATGCTGCAAGACTGAATTATGAACTGGTAAACGACAAAGCTTTAAAAGCAATGTTATCAGCTTTTACGACTAAACATTTGCAAACAACATTGTACTGCAGAATCTGCACAAATAAAAGTCGTTGCACACTGTGATTTTCATCGGATTTAAATATGTAGTGGTCCTTTTAACAGTGCAAAATTCAAAACTGTAATAAATCGATAAAATGTTAAACAAAACAGCTTATGCATGAACTGACAGGAATTCGACTACCTGTGGGAAATGAGGCAGAACACTATTCACTCATTATTTGAGAAAAACTTTGCATTGCAGTGCAAAAAGGTCAACATGTCCAAATGTTCAGGGCTTAGGCTTGCTCTTTTTAGAGGATATTTTCCTGCCGCAGAAAACTGCCGCAGTTTACAGGTTACTCTTCTTTTTTGAAGGCTCAAAGTAAAGTGCTCCCACACTTTGGATGACTTCGTTCGATTAGTTTTATCTTCCGCTTTTTTCTTTTTCTTTCTCGAGCTTACTCCACTGCCGCCTGCCTCACCCATCACGCTGAATGCTGCAGAGACGCTGTGCTGGAAGCACGTGACATAAAACGAGGCCAGCTATTGGCTATTCGCTGCTTCTCCTGCTGTACTGGCTGAGAAAAACCTCCGGTGGCTCATTACTGCCACACTTTGGTCACCGCAGATTTAAAATATGCACGAAATGAGCCGCTTACGGCAAATAAAAAATTATTTAGCAACGAATCGATTACTAAATTAGTTGACAACTATTTTAATAATCGATTTTAATCGATTAAATCGATTAGTTGTTTCAGCTCTAAATCAAACTTATAGCAAAATGTGGTAGTTCTGTATGTTGTCTCTGGGTTAGCATCATCTGAGGTCCTCTGAGGGGCTGGCATCATCTCTTCTCAGGTGTTCTGGATCCAGACTGGAGCTTCTGTAAATCCTAGTTACCACGGGATGTAAATCCTGTGGCAAAACAGAGAAACAAATAGAGACATAATTAGCGTAGCTGCTGTTCCAGCCAAGTAAAATTAATTAGTTTAACCCAAGCTAAAGAATAATAATGCGCATTTGATCAGATATAACTGCAGTCCAAAATTATGAGATGCATTATTTGAATGCTTGGCCAAAGAGGTGTGTTTTAATCTAGATTTAAACAGAGGAAGTGTGTCTGAACCCCGAACATTATCAGGAAGGCTATTCCAGAGTTTGGGAGCCAAATGTGAAAAGGCTCTACCTCCTTTAGTGGACTTTGCTATCCTAGGTACTATCAAAAGTCCAGCGTTTTGTGACCTTAGGGAGCGTGATGGGTTGTAGCGTGGTAGAAGACTAGTTAGGTACACATGAGCTAAGCCATTAAGGGCCTTATAAGTAAGTAATTTACATTACATTTACATTTAATCTTTTAGCAGACGCTTTTATCCAAAGCGACTTACAAATGAGAACAGTAGAAACAATCAGATCAACGAGAACAACAACGGTATACAAGTGCTATGACAAGTCTCAGTTAGTCTGGTACAGAACACATAGCCAGGGTTTTTTTTTTTTTTTTTTTTTTTTTTTTTTGGGAATATGATAGAAAAGAAAAAAAGGTAAGTACTAGTATTAGTTGGTTAAGTGCAGGCGAAAAAGATGGGTCTTTAGATGTTTTTTGAAAATGAGTAAAGACTCAGCTGTTCGAATTGAGATCGGGAGGTCATTCCACCAGCTGGGAGCAGTCCAGGAAAAAGTCCGTGAGAGTGATTTTGAACCTCTTTGGGATGGCAACACAAGTAATAATATTTTGTAACTGATACAGAACTTAATAGGTAGCCAGTGCAGAGACTGTAAAATTGGGGTAATATGATCATATTTTCTTGACCTGGTAAGGACTCTAGAAGCTGCATTTTGGACTACCTGTAGCTTGTTTATTGAGGATGCAGGACAACCACCTAGCAGTGCATTACAATAGTCCAGTCTAGAGGTCATGAACGCATGAACTAGCTTTTCTGCATCAGAAACGGGTAACATGTTTCGTATTTTGTTAATGTTTCTAAGATGGAAGAATGCTGTTTTTGTAACATGGGAAATATGATTTTCAAAAGACAAGTTACTGTCTAATATAACACCCAGATTTTTGACAGTAGAGGAAGTAACAGTACATCCGTCTAATTGCAAATTGCAATCTACGAGATTCTGTAATGTTTTCTGGTCCAATAAATAATATCTCTGTCTTATCTGAATTTAATAGGAGAAAATTATTGGTCATCCATTCTTTTACATTTTTAACACACTCTGTTAGCTTAGATAATTTAGAAGTTTCATCTGGTCTTGTTGAGATTTATAGTTGAGTATCATCAGTATAACAGTGGGAAACTAATCCTGTATTTTCTAATCATATTACCAAGGGGCAACATGTATATTGAAAATAGCAGAGGACCTAGGACAGATCCTTGTGGCACTCCATATTTTACTGGTGATAAATGAGATGACTCCCCATTTAAATAAACTAAATGGTAGCGATCGGACAGGTAGGACCTAAACCATCTTAAAGCCTGCCCTTGGATACCTGTATAGTTTTGTAATCTATCTATGAGTATGTCGTGATCTATGGTGTCAAACGCAGCAATAAGATCAAGTAAAACTAGCAATGAGATGCAGCCTTGGTCTGATGCAAGAAGCAAGTCATCAGTTTCTGTGCTATGATGGGGCCTGAAACCCGACTGAAATTCTTCATAGAGATCATTTTTTTGCAGGTAGGAGAACAATTGAGCAGACACAACTTTTTCTAAAATTTTAGACATAAATGGAAGATTTGAAATGGGTCTGTAATTTGCCAGTTCACTAGGATCTAGTTGTGGTTTCTTAATAAGAGGCTTCATAACCGCCAGCTTGAATGGTTTTGGGACCTGACCTAAAGATAACGACGAGTTAATAATATTGAGAAGCGGTTTTTCTGCTACAGGTAACAACTCTTTCAGTAATTTAGTGGGTACAGGATCTAATAAACATGTTGTTGGTTTAGATCCAGTGATAAGTTTATTTAGCTCTTCCTGTCCTACAGTTGTAAAGCACTGCAGTTTATTTTTGGGTCTGATGGATAAAACTAAAGTATTAGACGCTGTAGAATCTACATTTGTTATTATATTTCTGATGGTATCTATTTTATCAGTGAAGAAATTCATAAAGTCATTACTATTTAACTGTGAGGGAATATTTAGATCAGGTGGCGTCTGGTTATTTGTTAATTTACCCACTGTGCTAAATAAAAACCTTGGATTGTTTTGGTTGTTTTCTATGAGTTTGTGGATATGATCGGCCCTGGCAGTTTTTAGAGCCTGTCTATAGCTGGACATACTGTTTTTCCATGCAATTCTAAAAACTTCCAAGTTAGTTTTTCTCCATTTGCACTCAAGACTACAAGTTTCTTTCTTGAGAGCGTGGGTATTACTGTTGTACCATGGCTCAGTACGGTTTTTCTCTAACCTTTTTCAATTTGATGGGGGCAACAGCTTCTAATGTATTAGAGAAGATAGTGCCCATGTTGCCAGTCATTTCGTCTAGTTCATGTGTATTTATGGGTACACAGAGCAGTTGAGAAAAATATTTGTGAATCTGTCTGTCAGCCAATCATCAACGCTCACACTCCCCTGAGTACTAATCATTAGCACCTGATCTCCATTACCCCGGCACTATAAAACACTCACAGAAACACCAGTTCACCGTCAAGCCTCCAACAGGAATCGACCTCACGATCTTGTCTCCAACTCACCTCGTCTTCTCAGCAAACACCAGCCATAACGTATACTCACATTTGGGAAGTTAACCTGTGTCTTTGTTCTCTTGTCCCCAGAACTCTCATGGCATTATCCGTGATCTGAATTCTCCTACATACCTCGATATCTCCTGAGTGCCCATGTGATTATTCAAACATTGTTCTCCCACTGCAAAGAGAAGAGACAAGTATTGATATTCACGTACTGTGTGGCTTTGACGTCTCGACACGTAATGAACTCACCTGGCTTTCACAGAAGCGGAATCCCCTGGCTTCCACTGACACGAACTCCACAGACCCCGCACCAAGATTGCACTTACTCACCTCTCACGAACTTTGTCTAAATAAAAGACTGTGTTGAATTCACTTACCTCAGCCTCCGTGAACTATCCTGACAGAAGGCTTGACCAACACCGATGGATTCAACACAAACTGAGGACGGCATTTCCACAAACCCTGCTCCCACACTGGTGTATATCGCGAACACAATCATTCAACCAGCGCCCTTCTCAGGCAGGGAGGAGGACTGCAATGGATTTCTGTTACAATGCTCTCTCGCACTGGACACAACATGCACATCAGTACCCCACGGATCGATCCAAAATATCCTTTATCATTCAACAGTTATCCGGGGCTGCGCTGAGGTGGGCAGAAGCACTATGGTTCCATGAAACAGTGGTCACTTCGTCGTTTCAGAATTTCTTAACCATTTTAAAGTGTTTTGCCGTCCGGTGGGTGATTCCTCAGTCAGTGAACGATTACTACATTTACGTCAAGAAAAGAAATCAAGAAAAGAAATCAGTGTCTGAGTACTCTCTTGAATTTCGAAACCCTGGCTGCAGCGAGTGGATGGAACGAGAAAGCCTTACTGACGGTGTACCGGGAAGAGCTAAATTCCGCACTACGGTTACAGCTCGCCATCTTTGATGATAATATGGGGTTAGAAAAATTCATGCAGCAAGCCCAGCGAGTTCACCTAAGATCCAAGTCATGTTATCAAGACGCACCTGCCCCAGCTTCTGTTAACCATCAGCCCGCGTCGGAGAAAATTTCTGAATCACAGCCAGAACGGATGCAAGTGGAAATGAAGAGACTGACTCCTGCTGAACGAATTCGCAGATGAGAGAATAGACTTTGCCTTTATTGTGGGAATGACAATCACTTCATACGCACTTGCCCATCTCGTCCCCCGCATCTAATGGTGAGTTCAGTCTTTCCAAAACCCTCTGTGTCCTCCCCATTAACTATCAGTGTGACTCTGAAAATTAGAGATATCGTCGTTTCAGCCACGGCCATCGTGGACTCCGGTTCAGCCGGCAACTTCATCTCGGGAAAACTCGCCAAAACCCACGATCTCCGAACGACCAGAACCCAGAAACAATACTCCATCTACGCAGTGACAGGTGAGATGATCAATCAAGGGTATGTGACCTCACAAATTGCACCTTTCACTCTCAGTATACAGAATACCCATCATGAGTCTTTCACCCCATTTGTTCTTGAGAAAAGTCAGACTGATATTATCCTAGGACGTCCGTGGCTGATCCAGCATCAACCCTCACTAGATTGGGCCACCGGAGAGATTATAAATTGGGGCTGTGATTGCAATAAGATAAATCAAGTACATTCTTCTTGTGACAAGCCAGATTCCATGATGATTAACTCTACATCTATTGAAAGCCCAAAGGAAAATGTATCCACCAGTGTTCCCTCATGCTATGCTTCCTCTTCTGATGTGTTTAACCCAATCGCAGCAGCCAAGTTACCCCCGCATCGACCTTGGGATTGCACTGTAGACCTTATACCTGGAGAGCCCATTCCTAAGGGTAGAATATACTCCCTGTCCATTCCAGAACAGACAGCGATGCGTGAGTATGTTGAAGAGACTTTGAAACAGAGATATATTAGACCATCTACCTCCCCAGCTGCAGCCAGCTTCTTCTTTGTCCCCAAGAAGGATGGTGGGTTACGACCTTGCATTGATTACAGGGCCTTAAATAAGATCACTGTGAAATTCAGTTACCTACTTCCCTTGATTCCATCCTCCCTGGAACAACTCCGTGACGCTCGCATCTTCACCAAATTAGATCTCAGGAGCGCATATAATCTGATCAGAATCCGAGAGGGAGACGAATGGAAAACAGCTTTCATCATGCCAGCTGGGCACTACGAATACCTGGTGATGCCATATGGTCTTGTTAACGCCCCTTCTGTTTTTCAGAGTTTTATGGATGAGGTCCTTCGAGAGTTCTTGAACCGATTTGCCCTTGTTTACATCGATGACATACTCATCTACTCTCGCAATGAAAGGGAACATCAACAGCACGTTACCCAGGTACTCCAGCGACTCCGAGAATTTTCCTTGTTTGTGAAGGCAGAAAAATGTATCTTTCACCCGACTTCCATGGAATTCCTAGGATGTCAGATTAACGCTAGAGGGGTAAAGATGGATGACCGCAAGACAGAAGCTATCACTTCCTGGCCTACACCCAAGTCTGTAAAGGAGCTCCAGAGGTTCTTGGGCATCGCGAACTTCTACCGACGGTTCATCGATCAATACAGTATCATCACCACCCCATTAACATCATTATTGAAGGGTAAGCCCAAGACACTCCAGTGGACTCCGGAAGCAGAACAGGCCTTCCAAGCGCTAAAGACCGCCTTCACAAAAGCCCCTTTATTACAGCACCCAGATCCAGAGAAAAAATTCATTGTGGAAGTGGATGCCTGCATTACGGGGGTGGGAGCCATCCTATCCCAATATTCTGAGCAAGCTGAAAAACCAATGCCCTGTGCTTTCTTTTCCAGGAAACTATCCTCCGCCGAAAGAAACTATGACATTGGCAATTGAGAGTTACTGGCAGTGAACCTGGCCCTCGAGGAATGGAGGTACTGGTTAGAGGGAGCCCGGCAGCCTTTCCTTGTACTCACGGATCACAAGAACCTTCAGTACCTAAAAGAAGCTAAAAGACTCAACCCTCGCCAAGCTAGGTGGGCGCTATTCTTCACCCGGTTCCATTTCCTCATATCCTACCATCCTGGGTCCAAGAACATGAGAGCTGACACCTTATCCGACACACACTGTAGAGGAAGTCCAGGAAGAACCAGAAACCATCTTGCCCACCAAACTATTTGTTAACCCGATTCAGTGGGACCTTGACAAACTACTCCGTGAACAAGCCCAAAACCAGCCCGTTCAGCCTATGTCAAGTCAAGTCAAGTCATCTTTATTTATATAGCACTTTAAACAAAAAAGATTGCATCAAAGCAACTGAACAACATTAATTAGGAAAACAGTGTGTCAATAATACAAAATGAGAGTTAAAGGCAGTTCATCACTGAATTCAGTGATGTCATCATGCAGCTCAGTTCAGTTTAAATGGTATCTGTGCAATAATTTGCAATCAAGTCAACGATATCGCTGTAAATGAAGTGTCCCCAACTAAGCAAGCCAGAGGCGACAGCGGCAAGGAACCAAAACTCCATCAGTGAGAGAATGGAGAAAAAAACCTTGGGAGAAACCAGGCTCAGTTGGGGGGCCAGTTCTCCTCTGACCAGACGAAACCAGCAGTTCAATTCCAGGCTGCAGCAAAGTCAGGTTGTGCAGAAGGATCATCTGTTTCCTGTGGTCTTGTCCCTGTGGTCGTCTGAGACAAGGTCTTTACAGGGGATCTGTCTCTGGGGCTCTAGTCCTGGTCTCTGCTGTCTTTCAGGGCTGTAGAGGTCCTTTCTAGGTGCTAATCCACCATCTGGGCTGGATACATACTGGATCCGCGTGACTGCAGTGACCATCTGACTTGGATACAGACTGGATCTGGTGGGCCACGGTGACCTCGGAATAAGAGAGAAACAGACTAATATGAGCGTAGATGCCATTCTTCTAATGATGTAGCAAGTACATCGGGTGTTATGGGAAGTGTTCCCGGTTCCGGTTTACCTAATTAATGCACGCCTAAAAATCCTTTAACGGATTTGGATATTAGAAGTGTATTAGTATGTTATGTGTAAGCCAGGTTAAAGAGATGGGTCTTTAATCTAGATTTAAACTGCAAGAGTGTGTCTGCCTCCCGAACAATGTTAGGCTAGGTGTCCAGTAGGGAAGGTCTACGTAACGGAGGATTACCGTGTGCCCCTCATCTCTGACGCTCATTCCTCGGTAGGAACCGGTCATCCAGGAGTCAATAAAACATTGTCAACTCTTCAAAGGAAGTACTGGTGGCCAAGGATGCGGGAGGATGTCATGGAGTTTATTCAAGGGTGCGCACTCTGTGCAATGACCAAGATACCTCGGCAACTACCTACTGGAAAGCTCCTTCCCTTGCCGATTCCTCAGCGCCCCTGGTCCCACATTGGAGTTGACTTCGTTACTGATCTCCCATCGTCTGACGGTAACACATGTATTCTTGTAGCCATTGATAGATTCTCCAAGGCATGTAAACTTATTCCATTGAAAGGCCTACCCACAGCCTTTGAGACTGCCGAACTTCTGTTCAATCACTTATTCCGTAATTTTGGTATTCCTGAAGATATCATTTCCGACAGGGGACCTCAATTAATTTCGAGGGTCTGGTAGTCCTTCCTTGCCTTGCTCAGCGTCAACGTCAGTCTTACTTCTGGTTACCATCCTCAGGCAAACGGGCAAACAGAACGCAAGATCCAGGATATCAGTCATTTCCTCAGGACCTTCTGCCACCGGAACCAGAACCTATGGAACAGGTACCTAGTCTGGGCCGAATATGCCCAAAATTCCCTCTGACAAACATCAACTAATCTAACCCCGTTTCAATGCATTCTTGGCTACCAACCTCCTCTGTTCCCATTGTCTGGATTGCCCTCTAATGTTCTGGCTGTAAATGACTGGTTGCGTGACAGTGAACGGGTCTGGAACCAAGCGCACCGTCACCTTCAACAAGCGGTGAATCGCCAGCAACGTTTTGCGGATACCCACTGTAAGGAAACCCCTGTCTACCAGCCCGGCCAACTAGTATGGCTGTCCACCCGGGACATCAGGTTACGGCAACCATGCAAAAAACTAAGCCCGAGGTACATTGGACCATTCCCGATAGAACGACAAATTAACCCGTCACCTACCGACTCCAACTTCCTGCCCAGTACTGGATCCACCCTACCTTTCACATCTCCCTGTTGAAACCCCATTACTTGCCTGTTTCTGTTCCCTCTGCAGACCCGGTCCCTGACGACGAACCCCCGTTGCCACCCATCGATGCGGAACCCATCTACATGGTTAAGGAGATCCTGGACTCCCAGCGCCGTGGAGGGCGGTTAGAGCACTTAATAGACTGGGAAGATTACGGATCAGAAGAGAGGTGTTGGGTGCCTCGCCAATATATTCTTGACCCAAGTCTGCTTACTGAATTTCACGCCCAGCATCCAGAGAAACCCGCTCCACGACCTCGAGGTAGACCCCCACGACGCCGGAGAGTAAGGCCCACTGACGCGGACCCTGGAGGGGGGGTGATGTCAGCCGATCATCAACGCTCACACTCCCCTGAGTACTAATCACCAGCACCTGATCTCCATTACCCCGGCACTATAAAACACTCACAGAAACACCAGTTCACCGTCAAGCCTCCAACAGGAATTGGCCTCATGATCTTGTCTCCAACTCATCTCGTCTTCTCAGCAAACGCCAGCTGTAACGTATACTCACATTTGGGAAGTTAACCTGTGTGTCTTTGTTCTCTTGTCCCCAGAACTCTCATGGCACTATCCATGATCTGAATTCTCCTACGTACCTCGATTATCTCCTGAGTGCCCATGTGATTCTTCGAACATTGTTCTCCCACTGCAAAGAGAAGAGACAAGTATTGATATTCACTTATCGTGTGGCTTTGACGTCTCGACATGTAAGCAAACTCACCTGGCTTTCACAGAAGCGGAATCCCCTGGCTTCCACGGACACGAACTCCACAGACCCCGCACCAAGATTGCACTTACTCACCTCTCACGAACTTTGTCTAAATAAAAGACAGTGTTGAATTCACTTACCTCAGCCTTCGTGTACTATCCTGTCACTGTCTTTGGTGGCTGGAACAACAGTTCTGCCCGGACGATAACGCGAAGCTATATAGTTATTATCATCAATACGCAGAATGCACGATACAAGGAAATGGTCAGTAACATCATCACTTTGAGGTACGATATCTATGTCAGTAAGATCGATTCCATGCGATATAATTAAACTAACATATGATTAAAACAATGAGTGGGCCCGGTGACATTTTGCTTTACTCTAAAACAGTTTAATAAGTCAGTAAACGCAAGTCCTAATGCATCATTTGTATTATCAACATGAATGTTTAAATCTCCGAAAATTAGCACTTTATCAGTCCAAATCCAAATATATGTATATGTTTTACCTCTCCTAATATTGTCTTGTGTTTATGATTTTTAAGTTTAATCGTGGCCGCTATTGTACTACTTGGCAGAGAAGAAAAGGCTGGGTGTTTGGGATGATGGAAGTAAATGGAGCTCGCTGCCTACCAGTCTTAAAGATGGTAAAGGACCGTTCCAGGACCACACTGATGCCCATTATCACAAGGCACATCAGAAGGGGGTCAACTGTTTACAGTGACAATTGGAGGGCATATCTTAATGCGCTACAACCACTAGGATACAGACACCTAACTGTAAACCACAGTGAAAATTTTGTGGATCCCCAAACTGGCTGTCACACACAACATATTGAACGGGCCTGGCTAGCCATCAAGGCACAGGTGTCAAGATTCAGGGGTAACAAGACTACAAAACTATTAAGAGAAGATTTTAAATTCATCCAGTGGCACTATTGGCTGGGAAGAAGAAATAGGAAAGGTGCCTTGGCACAGCTGATCCATGACATTAGAAGACCATACAGGTTTAGATTTCATTAAAGGTGTATCTTCCCAAAATGCATGATTTTTTGGCTCTAGACAGTCTCTGTTATCGAACTGTTTATGTTGTGACATTTCTTCAGATTCCGAAATTTGACTATATCATGCTAACAACTTCTAACTTGTTTTGTTAAGTTCATAGCTTACTTAAACTACTTAGGAGCGTATGCATACACAGTGTTGCAGAATGTATAGTAAACTTTGAAACATGAATGTGATAGTTTTGCTTTGATAGATATTGGGATATTATTGCACGGCACAGATTTACTTTTTATTTCCTTTATTCTTCTTTTTAATTTTCCATTTCTGATCTGACACTCTAATTACCAATTTGACTTTACAGTCACACTGTAAATTACAGTGCTCTGTTCCTGTGTAAGAACAGTGTAACTGCAATGCAACAAATACAGTTACACTTCATAATAAGTAAACAATTCCTGTGGATTCACCATGTAATTTCTCTGGTGTTACACAGTTATGATTGAACGATTACACTTTAAATTCAGTGAATATAATTTGTTTCAACACTGATGTTACACAGCGGCACCCAGCGAGTTAGGCTTTACGTATAAATTGTGGTTGGTGTCCAGAATTTTACACTTTATATTGAGTGGTCAGTTCCTGCAGTGTTGCCATGTAAGTACACTGTTATTAAAGTGTTGCACAGAGAATTAGGTTTTACATATTACACAGTAAGTTGTGACCATTTTACACTTTATATTAAGTGGTCAGTTCCAGAGGAGTTACCATGTAAGTACACTGTTATTAAAGTGTTGTACAAACGATTAGGTTTTACATATTACACAGTAAATTGACCATTTTACACTTTATATTAAGTGGTCAGTTCCTGAGGTGTTGCCATGTAAGTACACTGTTATTTAAGTGTTGCAGAAAGTTTTGTTTTACATATTACGCAGTAAATTGTGACCATTTTACACTTTATATTGAGTGGACAGTTCCTATGGATTTACAATGTAAGTGGAAGTGTAAAAACTTGTGCATGTACATATTGTTGTTACAAAATGTAGTTACATAATTCTTGTTACACGTGTACTTTCTGAAGTGAAAAAAAGTGTTTGTACTTACACATTCTATTCAGTGGGTTGTTACATGTGTGTAGTTACACCAGTATTAGAGCTGTAGATACTATGTACCAATGTGTACTTACACTGTGGTTACATGCTACGTACACACCTAGTTACCATGTTAAGTTCACAGGTACAGGGGACACAATATAAAGTGGGACCAAAAAATCTAGTAGTATGGCTATAAAGATTGAGAAATAGAATTTGATTGAATAGAAGTCAAGAAGAGATTCATGAAAAAAACAATCAGACTTCCAGTAATTCCTGAAGAAAGGACAAATTAAAAAGAAAGAGTTAACATGCCAAACCCCCACAGTTTTACACAGTAGTAACAATCAACCTCACAAATGTTGCTGACAGCCTCAGCATGCTACTTAATTTAGTAATCATCAGTCAATCACACAAACTATATAATTATTTATATAATATAATTTATTATATATTTATCTATGATGATTGTTGATGTAGTAGTACTCTACTGCACATTAAGAGATGTCATGGTTTCCTTGGTCCTGATGTCTCAACATACTGTAGATAAGAAATGCTGTAGTTATTCTCATCCTGGCCGCATGCAGAAGTGAGTGGATCTATAGGACACAAATGAAAGAGAACTCATTTATAATATATAATACAGTAATTGACTTGTTTTTGTATTTATAAAGCAATTGTTTTAAGTGTATTTTAAGTTTTTTTCTCCAGTATATTATGTTCCAGATGTGGCACCAATGTCATGCATATTGGAAGACTTTAGTGAAAGTTCTTTGATAAAGTAATCTTAATGAATTTAATTAATAACTGTACTGTACTATTAGATTTAGTAAATTTCTATTGGTGTTTGCATGCTCACTATTTGGGATCTGCATTTTTCTGTTCACCAAAAAACACAGAAATAGTTGCCGTTCACACAATAGTTGTATATGCAACATAGTTACCTGTTACATCTGGGATATAAAATTTTATAACACAACTCTACAATGTTTGTGGTTTTTACATTAGAACATTTTACTTTGTACTTTTTACATTGTTGACTATGATACATTTTTTTTTTTTAATCCTCCTGAGTTAAAAGACAACTTAAAAGAGGAGAAAATCTAACCGGTTATGTGACTCTTCAAAGTGGACCAGACCCATTTCCTCCAGCCGATGGAGTGGTGTAGTTTCTATCATTCTGACTGACTCTGATGCTTTCCTTTAAAGAGGGAAGAACAATGTCATTTTAATAATGTCCTCTAAGGGTTTAGATAATATGAAGACTTCCTAAGGTTAAACAGACAATATAAAAGATAAGAAAATCTAACAGGTCATGTGACTCTTTGAGGTGGACTAGAGTTGTTTCCTCTGGTTGGTGGAGTGGTGTAGTTTCTGATGTTCTGACTGACTCTGACACTTTCCTTTCAGGAGGGAAAAACAAAATTATAATTTTCGACAATGCTTGCTAAGGGTTTAGATAATTTTAAGACTTCCTGAATTAACAGATATCATAAAAGAGGAGAAAATCTGACCAGTCTTCTGACTCTTTGAAGAGGACTAGAGTTGTTTCCTCTGGTTGGTGGAGTGGTGTAGTTTCTGATGTTCTGACTGACTCTGACACTTTCCTTTCAGGAGGGAAAAAACAAAATTATAATTTTCGACAATGCTTGCTAAGGGTTTAGATAATTTTTAAGACTTCCTGAATTAACGGATATCATAAAAGAGGAGAAAATCTGACCAGTCTTCTGACTCTTTGAAGAGGACTAGAGTTGTTTCCTCTGGTTGGTGGAGTGGTGTAGTTTCTGATGTTCTGACTGACTCTGACACTTTCCTTTCAGGAGGGAAAAACAAAATTATCATTTGACAATGCTTACTAAGGGTTTAGATAATTTCAAGACTTCCTGAATTAACAGATATCACAAAAGAGGATAAAATCTGACCAGTCTTCTGACTCTTTGAAGAGGACTAGAGTTGTTTCCTTTGGTTGGTGAAGTGGTGTAGTTTGTGATGTTCTGACTGACCCTGATGATTTCCTTTCAGGAGGGAAAAACAAAATTATCATTTCGACAATTCTTTCAAGGGTTTAGATGATATTAAAACCTCCTGCAAATATTTGTATCAAATTTTTTGTTAGATTTTTTTGAATTTCTGAATAAATTATATGATCACATGTTCTGCTCAGTCAATTACAGACATTCACAAGGTATCTGTAACCCAGCATTTTTTGTTCTAAAAAACATAAAAGCATTAGATATATACTGTGACAAGCAGTTTACTTTGCCTCTGTGTCCACTTTAAAGAGGACAACTGACGTCTCAGGTTTGGTGTGAAGATGTGATGCCCTTAAATCCACCAAGTTCATCAGTCTCTGAACCCATCTCTCTGTCGGGTCAGCACAGATCTCCCTTTGAGCTTTTGTGATGAAACTAAAATTCAAAGAGAAGATGGTTCATGATTTCACATAACTAATTCACAATTCATTTTAATTAAGACATTACAAAAAATACTTACATGACACCAGTCCTGTGGCATTCAAGATGTGTAGTATGATAACTCTCAACCTGCTTTACTGGGATTTTTACATTTGAAAAAGAAAAGCAGCACTTGTCGGGACCTTGGCTGACTGCAGGAATAAAAGAAAAGAAAATTGTTTTAAAACACTTAATATAAATCAGTATATGAATGGGATACATTTAAAAATCAAGAAAACGCTTAACAAATATGCATTAAATTTATAATAGACTATATTGTTTGTCTAAAAACTAAATTCAATAAATAAATAAAAAGACACACATTCACTCTGAGCCAGTGAGCAGAAAGCGAAGAGCACAAGGCAGGCGATGAAAACGCAGTAGGGTCTCATGTTTGGGTCTGTGGTCGGTCGCTGATCAGATCTTGATGTGCTGGTCACTTTATCTGTGGCTGATAGCCTCGAAGATGATCACCTCACTGATGCCGTCCGCTTTATAAAGGGGTGAGCTTGTACTTTCCACGCTACAGACCTACAGGGGTTCAGTCCGACGTGGAACAAGTGACATCACAGGCACCGGGGAAAACTGTGATGTGGCCTGCAGAGGTAGTACTTCTTGTTGTACCCTTCCCCAATTCTGTGTATCTACTCTAAATCGCTGACACAGGTAACCAGGGAAATGTGGTCGATTTGAATTTTAAATATTTTGTTTCTTATTTCTTTTCCATCCAAATTCCACAGAAAACATCTTTACATTTATGATGGACCCTCATAAGGACCCCCATGTACAAATTACCTGTCTTACATCAGCATTTTCAGGTTGCATCTTCTCAAGAACATGCCCAAAGCGCTCAAGCGCAGTGCAATGCAAGAAAAGTCCCTTTCTGCAAATGCACGATGGTAAATGATGCAGGAAATGGTGAGCTCTACATTTCGGTAAAGTGGTTGAATTGAAAGTGTTTTTTGTGGTACCAACAGATTTCCACACAGTGTGATCCGAATGCAGATAGTATCAGCTATTACTCACTGAGTTTATACCACATAAATAATGCCTTATCAAGTTTCGTTATCATGTTAAAAATCTATTCAATCACAGACATATGAAAATGACTACTTACTGAGTAACATTTATGATCTTGTTTGATTTGAAATTCCCTGGTTCTTATTAAATTGCTCCTTTCATACCTTTTGTTTTTCCACTTATCTTATTTTGGGCTGCACGTGTCAGGTCGTTGTTCGTCTGTACCCACTGGCCGGCCATTAAAGCACCTCCTCGAACACCACTGCACTTGTTCTTTAATGCAGACCTGTTTAAGACACACATGACTATGAAGTCAGATATTCCAACATCAGTACTTCCATTCTTAGGTTCAAAATTGCCTCTATAACAACCATTTCTCTGTGTGAAATCTAAGCTCTTAAGATCTTAGATTTCACAGCTCTTAAGATGTGCTGTTCAGATCTAGAAGTGTTTTTTGTCAACTGCAAGCCATTCTATTCGCCGCGGGAGTTTCACTCGTTCATTCTGGTGAGCGTTTACATCCCTCCGCAAGCGCACGTAAGTCTGGCTTTACAGAAAACTCGCTGATCAGATGACAGAGACAGAACAACAACACCCAGACTCTGTTTTAATCATTCTTGGGGACTTTAATAAAGCCAATCTCTCCCGTGAACTGCCAAAATACAGACAGCATGTTACATGTCCCACCAGAGACAGTAATATATTGGATCACTGTTACACCACAATAAAGGATGCATATGACTCTGTTCCACGAGCAGCTTTGGGACTGTCTGATCACTGCCTGGTTCATCTTATACTGACCTACAGGCAAAAACTTAAATCTGCTAAACCTGTAGTAAAGACTGTAAAGAGATGGACCAACGAAACAGAGCAGGATTTAAAAGCCTGTTTTGACCTCACTGATTGGAGTGTTTTTGAAGCTGCTACCACCGATCTGGACGAACTCACAGAGACTGTAACATCCTATATTAGTTTCTGTGAGGATATATGCATTCATACCAGGACTTATTTAACATTCAACAACGATAAGCCATGGTTTACAGCAAAACTCAGACATCTTCGTCAGGCCAAAGAGGATGCCTACAGAAATGGGGACAGAGTCTTGTATAATCAGGCCAGAAAAACACACTGAACAAAGAGATTAGAGCGGCTAAAAGGACCTACTCTAAAAAGCTGGAAGACCAGTTTACTTCCAACGACTCAACTTCAGTATGGAAAGGACTGAGAGCCATTACCAACTACAAGACACCATCCCCCTGCACTGAGGCTAATCAATGACTTGCTAACGACCTGAATGGGTTTTATTGTAGATTTGAAACACCCCACATCCATTCTGATCATCTCTCTACACAACCGTTAACACCTCCTGCAATCCCCCTCTCCACACCTCCTGCTCTTCAAATTAGTGAAAACGATGTGCGCCAGGTCTTCAGGAAGAACAAAAGAAGAAAAGCACCAGGCCCAGATGGTGTTACACCAGCCTGTCTGAGAACCTGTGCTGACCAATTGGCCCCCATCTTTTCACAGATCTTCAACAGATCTCTGGAGTTGTGTGAAGTGCCGTCCTGCTTCAAACGCTCCACCATCATCCCCGTTTCAAAGAAACCCAAGATAACAGGACTTAACAACTACAGACCTGTGGCTCTAACGTCTGTCATCATGAAGTCATTTGAAAAACTGGTTCTGGCTTATCTGAAGGACATCACTGGACCCTTACTGGACCCCCTGCAGTTTGCTTACCGAGCAAACAGGTCCGTGGATGATGGAATCATCATGGGATTGCACTTCATCCTGCAACATCTGGGCAAAACAGGGACTTATGTGAGGATCCTGTTTGTGGACTTTAGTTCGGCTTTCAACACCATCATCCCAACAGCCCTCCAGACCAAACTGACCCAGCTCTCTGTTCCTAGCTCTTTCTGTCAGTGGATCACCAGCTTTCTGACAGATAGGCAACAGCTAGTGAGACTGGGGAAATTCATGTCAAATAGCTGCTCCACCAATACTGGTGCCCCTCAGGGATGTGTTCTCTCCCCACTGCTCTTCTCCCTCTACACCAATGACTGAACCGCTAAAGACCCCTCTGTCAAGCTCCTGAAGTTTGCAGACGACACTACAGTCATCGGCCTCATTCAGGACGGTGACGAGTCTGCTTACAGACAAGAGGTTGAGCAGCTGGCTGTCTGGTGCAGTCTTAACAACCTGGAGCTGAACACTCTCAAAACAGTGGAGATGATTGTGGACTTCAGGAGAAACCCCACTGCACTCCCCCCACTCACCATCATAGACAGCACTGTGGCTGCAGTGGAGTCATTCAGATTCATGGGAACCACCATCTCTCAGGATCTGAAGTGGGACAATCACATTGACTCCATTGTTAAAAAGGCCCAACAAAGGTTGTACTTCTTTCGCCAGCTGAGGAAGTTTAACCTGCCACAGGAGCTGCTGAAACAGTTCTATTCTGCCATCATTGAGTCTGTCCTGTGCACTTCAATAAATGTGTGGTTTGGTTCAGCTACAAAATCAGACATCAGAAGACTACAGAGAACGGTTCGGACTGCTGAAAGAATTATTGGTGCTCCCCTGCCCTCCCTTCAAGAACTGTATACATCCAGAGTGAGGAAAAGGGCTCAGAAAATCACTCTGGATCCCTCTCATCCAAGTTACCCCCTTTTTGAACTTTTGCCATCTGGACGGCGCTTCAGAGCCGCAAATACCAGGACAGTCAGGCACAAGAACAGTTTCTTCCCCCAGACAATCTACCTCATGAACAGTTAAATGTTCACCACTTATGCAAAAAATGTGCAATATTCTTATATTTATTTGTTACCCCTCCATCCAAGTACATCTCTGCATCTTACTCTATTCTAATCCATTATCATCTAAAGCACAACTGTTCATACAATTTATTTATTTGCAATTTGTTTTTTGTTTTTTGTTGTTGTTGTTGTCTCTGTGTACTGGAAGCTTATGTCACTAAAACAAATTCCTTGTATGCGTAAGCATACTTGGCAATAAAGCTCTTTCTGATTCTGATTCTGATTCTGATCTTACTGTATATAATTAGTGTATTTCAAACATGACTGCCACCACAACAACATACACACCATTTTGTCAGTTTTGCAGGATATTTTGTGACTTATATTTAGTGATATGAATAATGCAACTTGTCTATAGCAATGTGTCAGCATTATATTTAGAATCGTTATATCCTGTTCTTAGTGTTCTTGATGCTTACTGCATAAACTTTGGTTTTCATTTCTCTTGACTTCCTGCTAAGCCAAAGTTTATTCAAAGGTGCATGCTTCTTCTTTTTTAAAGTAATACTTCACAAAAAAATAATAACAATAAAAAATAAATACAAAATAATTTAATCAACTTTACGTTGTTCCCGTTGACTTTTACTGTATGGACAACAAGAGTTGAAACAATCTTCGAAATATCTTCTTTAGTGTTTCACAGAAAGTCATTTAAAGTGAACTATGCCTTTAATGACTTTAGAAATCAAATCTCTGAAGAAAAGGACTCTAAATACATTATAAAATATCAACACACCAAAACCAAAACAAAATACAAATATTTCATATATTTCTGTATAGCAATTAGTTACCAGTTTCTAAATGGGCCAAGCTGGATTTTCTGTAGTATTTAAACCTAACATAAAAATGTAGTTTAAAATTTGTGGTTGCTTGTCTGACAATGTACAAGCAAAAAGATCAAGTATCTATCTATTTATAGATAGATAGGCTTCAGCTGTCTTTGACTCATGCATAGGCAGGTGTTGGTTTTTGCAAAAGCAAGATATGAAACCACAAAGCTCCAAATAGAACCACATAGGGAGGTCAGGTCGATGAGAACATCATATTTTTCTCTTTCAACGCCACGTTTACTGGGTATTTAAATGCCAATAATTTCTCATCTTTATATAAATAAAATGTATATAAATATTATTATGTAAATTTATTCAGATAAATACTAATATTTATTACTTCTGCTACTAATAATAACAGTTGTTATGATTATTTCATATACACACTGTAAAAAGTGATAACATTCACATTCATGTTCTATGAACTAACCTTTAAAAATTACTTTCAGTAATATTGAATAGTATATATATACATTTATACTAGGGCTGTCAAATGATTAATCACGATTAATCACATCCAAAATAAAAGTTTTGTTTACATAATATATGTATGTGTACAGGGTATATTTATTATGTATATATAAATACACACACATAAATTATATATTTAGAAAATATTTACATGTATATACATTTATATATTTATATTCTTATATTTTATATTATATATAAATATATTTAATATATAAGCATAACATATTCTTCTTAAATATATACATGCATGTGTGTGTATTTATATTTTTAATGTTTTTGAAAGAAGTTTCTTCTGCTCATCAAGCCTGCATTTATTTGATCAAAAATGCAGAAAATATTGTGATATATTATTACAATTTAAAATAATTCTTTTTAAATTTATTATACTTTAAATTATCATTTATTTCTGTGATGCAAAGCTGAATTTTTAGGATCATTATCACATGATCCTTTAGAAATCATTCTAATATGATGATTCATTATCAAAGTTGGAAACAGTTCTGCTGCTTAATATTTTTTTCAGAACATGTGATAATTTTTTAGGATACTTTGATGAATAAAAAGTAAAAAAAAAGAAAAGAAAGAAGCTATGTTTTTAAAATATAAATATTTTGTAATAACAATATACACTACTGGTCAGTAATTTGGGGTCAGTAATTTTTTTTGCTTTCTTTTTTTTTTTTTTTTTTTTAAAAATCAATACTTTTATTCAGCAAGGATGTGTTAAATTGATAAAAAGTGATAGTAAAGAAAATATATTATTAGAATATATATTATTAGAATTTTTATTTTTATTTTGAATAAATGCAGTTCTTTTTAACCTTTTATTCATCAAATATATTAGACAGCAGAACTGTTTCCAACACTCATAATAAATCAGAATATTAGAATGATTTCTAAATGATCATGTGATAGACTGGATGTGACACTGAAGGCTGGAGTAATGATGCTGAAAATTCAGCTTTGCATCACAGGAATAAATTATTTTTTTAAAGTATATTCAAATAGAAAACTATTATTTTAAGTTGTAATAATATTTCACAATATTACTGTTTTTTTGATCAAATAAATGCAGGCTTTATGAGCATAAGAGACTTCTTTCAAAAACATTAAAAATAGTAATGTTTCCAAACTTTTGTTCTGTGCTGTATATATACATACACACACACACACAGACACACACACACATTTTTTACTTAACTTTTAATATAATATAATATAATAAAATAACTAAAATTTGATTTCTCACCTACGTGTTTTTATAAAAAATTATCAATCAAATGAAACTGCTCTTCATCTTTGTTATGAACCCAGTATGGGTCATATTTGTTGGTTGCTTGTTTTTTTCTTTGTTTATTTTGCAGGATGGGGTAAGGGTGAGTGACATCATGATGGCTGAGGATTTACCCCTGTGTTGAAACTGATGCCGGCAGATTTAAGCAGTTCCCTTCAGTTGTGTGGGGCTCACTTTCTTTCTTCGTGTTGCTTTTGTCCCGTTCTTTTCTAATTTAATCTTACTTTAATAAATGTTATTCCTTTTTCTTATCATGATCCAACGTGGTGTCTCCTTCTTTGTCGCGGCTTGCGAGCCGGCCGTGACAATCCTGGTCCTGCAGCTTAAAGCTACTGTCTAAAAAAACTCCTACATATCCTTTCATGCTCACAGGCTATTTTTCTCTTTACACAGGATACAAGAAGCTGATAAAGGCCTAGAAAAACAGGAATATGTACCTTTCTAAAAAGTACTGTCTGTATTTTTGACTTTTTTCAACCCTTTCCTTATCTACTTACGTAATATCTGCTGTCAGAAACCCTGTGCTGTCTTAGGACTGTAATTTTTCATTAACTGGATGCTGTTCATCATTGTTATCAATTGAGCAAGAACCTGCACAGCTATGAGAAACAAACAGACTCATTCTTAACAAACCCCTGTGAACCTAAACTTATCATACATTGTAAGAAGGAAACTCACTATAAATGGCATTCCAGAAAAGTTAACGATTTCTCAAAACTTTAAATAAACCATGTACATTGTTGCATAAAAGTAGTTGATGATAGAAATGTAAACAGGTATGATCGCTCTGACAAATAACTGGATTGATATAAAAGAAAGGAAACCTCTACAGTCACCCATAAAATGGCAAACAGTATTGCTCTAGTATTATTTACTATACTGTTACAGTATTTATTAATTTTTTTTTATATGTATTTATTTTTCAGTTTTCATTTTATTTTAAGTTTTAGGTGTTTTGTTGTGAAAATGCCAATGTTGACTGAGTCAGTGGCCAACTGTGCACTGAATTTCTTGGATTATCACACTGATAAACCACAGACATATAGCTTTTTGGTTTGGTTAACTAGTGACATTGGGAGGAAAAACTACATTGTCTACATGGAACAGATACTATAATCATTAGTCACTTCATAGCAAATGTGTTTCAAAACAAACTTAAAGCTGCAGTCCGTTACTTTTTTGTGTTCAAAATTTCTATAATAAGCGAGTACACCATGGATCTATTTTCCAAACAGTGTTTTTGGCTCGTCCTGAATCACTACGGTACACCTATAATAAGTATTTATATTTGGACTATTTAGAGCGCCAAAAGTTACGGACTGCAGCTTTAAGGACAAATAGAACATTATTTTACAACTGGTAAATGGAATTTTTTTAGCTAAAATGAAAATCCTGTCATTATTTACTCTTTGTGTGTGTGTTCTACAGATAAAATAATGGCATGTTTGTTGTGAATGATATGAGGGTGAGTATATAATAAAATAATTTAAATTTTTTGAGAGAAGTATTGCTTTAAAATTCACATTTATCTTAAAACATGTCCAAACACACAAATCAGTGTCTTGAAACTCTTATATGGGGCAGGGGCTCTGACCCAGGAGAGCACAGCTGGGAACTCTTTCAGCTGAGTTTGGGAAAATTCCTCATGAGACGAGACTATCAAAAAGATCTAAACAAACTCTAACAAGAGCACAAGAAGACTGAAGATGATCACTAATGCAACCCAAATGTATTATTTGCTTTAAATAAAGGATGGTAGATAAAGAAATGAATTTCAATGTGTTTTCTGACTACACAACAATTACAACAGTCATGTATCTAGTTATCAGCTTTTAGAGGTTACATGCTGTTACAATGACCTTGGAAATGTAATAAGTACCCAGAGCACAGCAGCAATGGCTCATAATTCTTTCCACCTCTCTCAGACCCAGAAGACTGCTTGTTCTTCTCAAAAAACATCTTTCAGTATTTTTCTTTATCTATCCCTCATACGTTATCACCTCATCAGTTTTCTCAAGCTGTAAATCTGCCAAATGAAAAATCACATGATGAACTTTGCCCAAACACAAGACTTTTGTGATCATCTTCGTTCCATCCTCCGCACATGCCCTCACCCCAAAGGTCAAAGATCAGTCTTTCAGCGCATTACATCTCTGTGTGAATGCATTTGGCTTGTGAATGAAAAATTCCCAAAGGCTTGCATTGACGGGGGACCTGAACCATACAGTAACAAGGGACAGAAAAATCAAAAACAGCTGATCTAGGTTAGTATGTAACTGCTATTGGCCACTCAGAATACTCAAGCAACAATACCTTAACAACCATTCAATGTATTTTAATTGTAAATTTAGAAAAACAACAGCTTGTATTTTCTATAAAAATAAATCGTGTGTGTGTATGTGTATGTATATATATACATACATACAGGTGCATCTCAAAAAGTATCGTGAAAAGTGAATTTTTTTCTGTAACTTATTTCAAAAAGTGAAACTTTCATATATTCTAGATTCATTACATGTAAAGTAAAACATTTCAAAAGTATTTTTTGTTTTAATTGCAATTATTAGAGCTTAAAGCTCATGAAAGTCAAAGATCAAGTATCTCAAAATATTAGAATATTTCCTAAGATCAATCAAAGAAAGGATTTGCAAAACAGAAAAGTTCAAGTTCTTTAAAGGGGTCATATGAAGCTGCTAAAAATAACATTATTTTGTGTATTTGGTGTAATGAAATGTGTTTATGTGGTTTAAGGTAAAAAACACATTATTTTCCACATACTGTACATTATTGTTTTTCCACTATGCCCCGCCTTCTGAAAAGCATCGATTTTAAAATGGGTCATCGCTCTGAAAAGCCAGGTGTGCTGTGATTGGCCAGCTATCCAGCATGTTGTGATGGCCCGAATGCCTCAAGCATGTGACGGAAATGTTATGCCCCTTAACATATTTTGATGCCTTGTCCGACCGGAGCGACAAAACATAAACACAAAACCCATTATAAACGTGATATAAACATGATTTCTAGTCATGTCTTCTTTTAGAAGGCCAAACAAAGTAGTTTCCCTTTCTCAATGAAACAGTGTCACACTGTGCCTTGAGTGAGCAGAGGCCAGAGGCCTAGAGTGAGCCACGGTCTAGAGTGAACCGTGGCCGGCTTGAATGAGCAGTGGCAGGCGTCTTGAGGTGGATTCTATGAAGTAGCGTACCTTGTGCTTGCGGCAATCACATGTGACGACCCCTGGCTGGACTCCGCTTCGTCCACGGTGAAAGCCGATTCTGCGATCCACAGTGCAATGTTGATGTATTTCCTACCCAATTTCTTCCTTCCAGTCAACTTTGCATTTAATATGCTCAGATACAGCACTCTGTGAACAGCCACCCCTTTCAGTAATGACCTTCTGTGACTTATCCTTTTTGTGGAGGGTGTCAATGATTGTCTTCTGGACCATTGTCAAGTCAGCAGTCTTCCACATTATTGTGGTTTCAAAGAACAGGAGATACCCGGAATTTAACTGTAGGGATGGTCATTTAATGAAACTCAAATGTAAATATTCTAATATTTTGAGATACTGGGTTTTTTACTTTCATGAGCTGTAAGCTCTAATCATCAAAATAAAATAAATAAAAAATGAATAAAAAACTTTTGAAATGATAATAACATGTAATAAATCTATATTATATGAAAGTTTAATTTTTTTAAATAAGTTACAAGAAAAATTTACTTTTTCATGAATTTTTTATTTTCTGAGATGCACCTGTATAAATATACACCCCTGTGTAGGCTTTACAACAACAGAGTCAAGCAATTCCCATGAGGCAACAGGCTATCATCTGTGATAATCACCACTACAGGAAGTGTGCAGAAATGCATCAAAACAAACTAGACCTCTGTGATAAATATGAATGGACCATTGTCTCATCACAAGTGGGTTGGGTTCTACATTTGGCCAAAACATACAGAACAGTGCCCTTGTATGTCCTTCACCCATGCTAGGAAGAGAAGTTCAAGACTTGGCCATGACTGAACAAGATTCCCCACTCTGCCCACAGGGATATTGCTCCCAGCCCACTCACAGAGATAGATTTCTACTGCATCCTATTTTTACTGCTAAACACTTGGAAAACACTGAGAACAACTACATACTGTAACCACAGATATCACAATGTCAGACTGCACGTACACAAGTAACTTTACATGGAAAGGAGCTTTTTTGGGTTACTTATAACTGTGTGCTCTGGAATGACCAGCAGATCCAACTAAGCTAATAGAATATGCTATAATAATTATTTTTTACACTCAGCCCTGATAAGAAGTGATTTCTTCATTAGAAATCTCAGTGTCCATTAATTGTAAGAAAAATAATCAGCTGCCTTTCATGGTTTAATATAAATTAATATTTATTTTACAAATTTATGCCAAAATAATTGATTGATTCATTTTGTAAAGGAGAAACATATTGAACAGACTCACTACAGTAATAAAGGCTTAATATTTTTTTTGTGGTAAAGACCAAAAAAAAAAGGAAGAAAAAATCCTTACAGCATCTTTAAAGGTGAAGTATGAAGTTACTGCGCTACTAGTGCCACCTAGTGGAACTACAAAAAATAAAGCAAATTTTCAAACAACCTTTACAAACGTCCCTTACACTATATTCACCCTTAATATACGAGTATTATCTTTACAATGTCTTAATATTTTATCTCGGGCTTGACAATAAAGTGCTAACATGTTTGGAAAAAGACAGTAAAGAGCTAACATGTTGGGCAAAAACTTAAGCTCAGTTTACCTGTCCAAAAGAAACAATGCAATTTCCGTGTTTCAATTGAAATTCAAACATTCCATCAAATTCCTCCATCCTGTGAAAGCACCGCCAGCATTTTCCCTTCTTTTACCCTGTTCTCTACGTCTGTGTATTTTTGTAAGTCTTCATATTTTAGCTTGCAACCAAATCTTATTTTTTTTCCCCCATGTTAGCTTGGTTCCCACACTGGATAAACACGCTCTGGCTCAGTCTGCTACAGAAGCCACGCCCCAGTTCATGCTATTGATCAAGCTGGAATGATTGACGTATCTGATCTGACGCTCCAAATATTTTGATGGTGTCAGGGAGGCTCAGTGTTGTTTACACTTTTGGGGTAGATGAACCCATGCATAGGTATAGTAGTGAATGAAAATTACATTGGTTTAATTTAACCCTTGTGCGCTCCTCATTTGAGTCACACTCATGGTCTTCACAGTCAAAAGTGACTGGACACCTGAAATGTAACTTTTATTTTCTTCAGTAAAATCAATCTAATATATTTTTGTTCAATAACATTTTTTATTTTATTTTTTTATTTTGAGATTTCATGGTACTAATTAATATTTATGCAATAATTATGATCAATTTTTCCCATTGAAAATAGTACTTTTAAAAAATATATAGTATTTTTTTGTAATTGCTTAAATTATTTTTCAATTAATGCAGTATTTCAGATTAAAATAGAGACTAGGCCTTTATAATCCAATTTTTGAAGGCAGAATAGCATCTCCTGGTGAGAGCAAAAAAAGAAAAACCTGTAATTTCATGGTGTCAGAGGCTTGTGAATTCCCTAGTTTTTAGTTTTTATACATAATTGTTTACTTTTATTAGGTTGTGGATTTAAATGTATATTAAGGCACTCTCAAAGACTACTTTTCTTTTTGTCAAGGTTTATAATTGTTGTTGTTTTAAATGTTGATTTGAAGTGTAGTTTTTTTTTTTTTTTTTTTTTTTTTTTTTGCATTATTATTACTACATTCAAACCTGAGCACAGAAAGCACTTTGTTACACAAAACATTAAAATTCTATAAAAATGTAACAAAAACTAACAGGAATGCTTCATCAGAGCTTAATCCTTCTGGGTCTGATCTGATTTTAATCTCTTTTTTCAGTTCTCTGACTCATTTTGGCTATATGGTTATAGCCATACCAATTCATTTGAGTATGTATAATATAAAGTGTGTGTCTATGAGTGTGTGTAAGTAAGTGTGTGTGAGTGGATGTATCCGTTTTACACTCTTGATGTTTTAGAGTGTACCCCTTCCTTGCTGTCCATTTTTTTTACCGCATTGTAGTCAAATTATTGATTTTATTTTACATAGTTGCAGTGTTAAAGTCACACCAGTTCAGAGGTGTGTATGTGTGTGTACAAGTGTGTGTCCACGCGTGTGTGAGTTGATGTGTTGATTTTGCACTCTAGATGTTTTAGAGTTTCACCCCTTCATTGCTGTGCAATTTTTTCAGCATTATGTGGGATTTGTAGATTTTACACATAAAAATGGTCCGTGTACGTTTTGATAGTTTGTTTTTCCATTTGAAATGAAATAAGCAGAAATGAGAAAACGGTCGTTTTCTTGTTTTGGACTGACAGATCTGTATGACCTCTTGGTGGACATTCTGGTCTTTGTTTTCAGCCATACCAAAGAGTCACAGGTTCCACCGTCGTGAATAGTTTTCCAGCTCAGTAATTCGGGGAGAGGGGGGAAATTTAGGTCCCCGAGGGAGATCACAGGAACATCTACCATGCAGTAGTCGTGTAGGTTGTTCACAAGCGGATTGTGCATTGATACCTGCATGCTGCTGTAGTTGTGGGATGCTAGCTAGCGATGCTGTTAGGCGAGGTTTTTCCCCACGTGTGTTGTTAAGAGGCGAGAATTCTATACGATACAAGCTTAACAATAAGATGACACGGTGCACTTAATTCTGCATTAAGGTATCTCCAAAAATATACTTTAAGTAACTATAAATCACTAATATGCAAGTCAGAAGGTGAACAGCTCCGAAGCGTAGGACTCACACCGTTATGTTCACACACAACCCGTAAAGGTCCCGTAATGACGTGTGACATCAGGATGTGACATGTAATGCAAAGCCAAAAATGCTAGGCACGTTAACTTTCCTTTAAGCTGGCGAACAATCTCAGCTTCAGCTTTGCCTAGTGATGAACTACTTGATCTCTGCTTCATTACAGTTTGCACATATTTTTTCGTTGCGAACGTTGATCTGCCTTTAAAACACCAGGTAAAAGAGTTGCGCAATAACGTACGTCATCACTACGACACGCCATTGGTTCTGGCTTTTGTTCACACAGAGCTCGTTGCAGGTTGTTGCTGTGGGCCCCCTTGAAAATGCATTCCGGAAGGAGGGACCCTTCAAGCCCGGGGCCCCTAGAAATATCACCACCTTTTGCCCTGCTAGCAATGACCATGTGTAAACCCCGGGGTAAAAGGCACCTTTGATATTATTTTTATCTAAACCACTAGATGGCACAAAAACGTTGCGTAGCACTGGCTTTAGGGGGCCCAAGGCGGTCGCCTACCTTTGCCTAATGGGTAAGTCTGTGAGTCTGTGAGAATGTAAGACTGTGAGTTGTTCTTTAATATTATTAAAGAACAACTCACAGTCTTACATTCATAGCTTGAGGCACCATTTCTACGTCCTTATGAAAGAGTTGTTCACAAAGCATGTGGTTTTGCTGTCATTAACAGTTTGCCACGGGCACAGAGGCCACATACACCATAATCTTTGGTCCATAACTAAATATTCAAATATTTTATATATTATGTAATTATTATTATTATTATTATTATTATTATTATTATTATTATTTTCAAGTTTCCCATAGGTCTGAATTTTCATTCAGGTTCTTTTTGTTGTAGCAATGGCCATGAATCACTATTGTTCTGACATACTAAAAAAAAAACAAATTCTTTCCTCTTCCCTAGTTGGTAATAAAGTTCCTGCTGACATCAGGATTACTGCTATCCGTTCCACCACCCTTCGTGTTGACCAGTCCATCCTGACTGGTTAGTGCTTTTAGCAGGGTTCACCTCTACTCTCTACTCTAACAATGATTATAAAAATAGGCCCACTGGTGTAAAATTTGTTAGAACATTAAACTATATAAATACTGCAAACATAACAAGTGGTTTCTTTTTAATTGAAATTAATTTGTAAAGCAGCAGCACTATCTTCTCCAGTGTATGTTTATTGTGTATTATTTTTTTTTTTTTTTATTGTAATTGTATACAAATATGCTTAATTCTTTGTACAGTTGAGTCAGTCAGTGTGATCAAGCACACCGATCCTGTCCCCAACCCCAGAGCTGTCAATCAGGACAAAAAGAACATGCTTTTCTCTGTGAGTTTTCATCCTCACGCTCCTCCAACTACTTGTTGGTTTCTACTCCAAATAGCTACATACCTCAATAAACACAAGTTAAGAAAAATAGTTCCTATTATGATAATGATAACCTTAACCCAACCCCTAACATGGTAACCATGATTTTGCCCAGTAGAATGTGTTTTTGGTATTGGAACAACAAACATAATCATAACCCTAACCATTAATAATCCCAATTCCAACCTGATCATAAAGTCTCTATGGTAGAAGTCTCAAAGTGTTGTTCCAGGAACAAGAAGTAGTTGATCCTGGAAGAAATGCTGCTTGGGTAAATCACAAGTTTCCTCTCCTACCTATAGGGCACAAACATTGCTGCTGGCAAGGCTATTGGAGTTGCTCTCGCTACTGGTGTATCCACTGAGATTGGCAAGATCTGTGACCAGATGGCTGCCACAAAACAGGAGAAGACTCCTCTGCAGCAGAAACTGGATGAGTTTGGTGAGCAGTTCTCTAAGGTTATCACTCTGATCTGCGTCGCTGTCTGGATGATCAACATTGGTCACTTCAATGACCCCGTCCATGGTGGATCCTGGATCCGTGGCGCTTTCTACTACTTCAAGATCGCTGTTGCTCTGGCTGTAGCTGCCATCCCTGAGGGTGAGCATGATAATGTGCAACACATCTCAAAGTTGTGCCCCCCAACCCCCCCCTTCAGTCAATACTTGCTAGAAGCTAAAGCATAGTTACGATATCTAAATCTTTAAAAATTATTAATATTATTAAAAGACATTAATCAAACCATAAACTCTCCTCTCCTCAGGTCTGCGTGCTGTCATCACTACCTGTCTGGTTCTTGGTACCAGACGTATGGCCAAGAAAAATGCCATTGTCCGTTCACTGCCCTCTGTGGAGACCCTGGGCTGTACTTCTGTCATCTGCTCTGAAAAGACTGGCACCCTGACCACCAATCAGATGTGTGTGCGAAGTAGGTGTTGAGCTATCTTTATGTACACACTTCCACTAAGAAAAAAAGAGTAATACTGATATTAAGTGTGTAAGTGTGTAATTATTTCAGTGATGGAATACTCTTGTCCCAGTTTAATTTACTGAAACAACTGTAAGTCATTGGTAGCCTGACCTCCACAGTTTACTTTCAAAACTTTGTTAAGATAATATCATTTAGGCTTCATCTGGGCTGAAATGCCAACTTCTGGATCAACAAAGTTTGGAGAAAGACAATTTTGTGAAATTGTGTATAATTACAGATGTTCATCATTGATAGAATTGATGGGGATCACGTTGAACTTGACTGCTTTGATATCTCTGGCTCCAAATACACACCCGAGGGTGAGGTGTAAGTACAAAATGAAACACTTCAGAAAATCCATGTCTGTATACTGTACCCCTACCAAGGGTGATGCAGGCAGCAAAATGTTTGTGAAGGTATGTGTCCCACTCAAAAAAAGTACCATGGTTTCTTGGAAGTTCCTTTATTGTGACCAAGGGGGCCTTCCATGGTCACAATATTTTTTGTAAGGATTTAAGAAGTAAACGATTGCAGTAATAGTTAATATTGATGGCCATCTTCACCAAATAATAGATGCATTTCCTGACTTCTCATTTTGTTAATATAGGGCGCTCCAGAGGGTGTGATTGACAGGTGTTCCTATGTATGTGTTGGTTCTACTCGGTTAACCCTGACTAGCATTGTAAAAGCTAAAATCATGTCCATCATCAAGGAGTGGGGTACTGGCCGCGACACTCTGCGTTGCCTGGCACTGGCCACCCGGGACAAACCCCTGAAGATTGAAAAAACTAACCTTGAGGACTCTACTAAATTTGCTGACTATGAGGTGAATATGAAAAACATAACACCTTAATAAATTTCATCTATGTATTGTCCCATGTTGGTTTGTAATTGGTCTGGCTGGTGAAGCTTCTTGTCCAGCAAGTCTTTCTAGCTAGTAAGGCTGCCAACCCATGCTGGAGACCAGCATCCAAATCATTCCATATCGTCATTGTCATGGGGAACTTTGGATGTGGGTGCTCAGTTTTTCCTGTTGTTAAATATATTTGGCCAGAATCTTATGTTAAAAGAGTGCTATGCACAGGCTATTTGAGACAATATTGGCAATGACTAGATGGCAAATGCTAGACTAAATGCTGCACTTCAACCTATAGTGGTTTGCCTGCACTATTCTCTGGTTTCTTGAGGAAAGAAAATGCTGTACTTACTCAAAGCATAGACTGTCTCCAAACTAGGGGTGTCCCCGAATAAGGATTTTCATAGTCGAATCAGAGTTTTCGAATCTTGCCGATATTCGACTGATAGTTGAATCAAACGTTTGGGGGCGGGGGCAAAATACATTAACAAGACTCAAGTCAGACATTCAACAGCAATAATTACTAAAGTTAACACACAGGGAAAATGTGTAACGGATGCCTCGCAGATACAAAAATAATGTTTTGAGTAAAAGGTAGTTAACATTAAACATCAGCGAAACTCTAGGAATTCACAAATTTTTTTATAATAGTGCTCTCATTATAACGTTATACATGACAGTAGTTATTAATGATCTGCATTTTTGTTTTGAGCTGCACATGCTGAAGATGACCAGAATGAAGTATTTGATAGTAGGTTTTTAATCAATGGGATTTAACTCATCATTTATCTCATATAGAATACGCTTCGTTATTTATACAACATAGCTAACGGTAATATTATAACTTAGGCTATCTGCACAAAATGCCCCGAATGCATGAACGTGTCTGGGTGGCTCTAAATTAACTCCTTTTGTGGATGTGTTCCTCACGCAACAACGTGCAGAAACACGGCAGCTAAACTCTAAAAATTCACAGAGTTTTATTATAATAGTGTTCTTATTATAATGTTATGTATATGACAGTCCCAGTTATTAATATTATGCATTTTTGTTTGTCCTGCTCGCTTTGCGCGTCGAAGAGATAATTACCGTACAATGAAGCGCTTTACTGCAGCGCAACTCAACCAAATGCATCTTATACGAGATAGCCTAAATAATACATACACAATATATACAAACTGGCTAAAAATTTTTGAAATCACTTGTACTTTATACCTGATCAAAAAATCCAGTCTGTGTCAATTTGAGTCTTGCTAAAGATTTAAATCCCTGCCGACAAGATGCTGTGTCGGTCAGGTACTATAGAAAGTGAAACTTAAATATGGTTGGATTTATTCACGCACGTTAAAATATTTATTTAAAGCTTCTTTTCAGATCCTTATTTACAGCATCATCTTAATAGTCTGTATATTAAACTTATTGGGAGAAAACCGAAAAAAAAAAAAAAAAACGTTAGTTCTATGCGAAATCAGACATTTGAGCACTCCCATATAGCCAAAATGGCATGAGCATAACACCCCACAAATATTCGACTTTGAGATTGGTAGACGAATCGTGCTCCGCCTATCGAAGCAACAAATCGCCGGCTATTTGGGATCACCCCTACTCCAAACAATCACAAATATAATATCAACATGGATAATATAGAGATATATGACAGTGACAATATGTTCCAGCATGGATGAAAGGGAAAGTGGTGACATTTTGCCAAGTATGGTAACCCATACTCAAATTGATGCTCTGCATTTAACACATCCTAGTGCACACACACAGCAGTGAGAAGTGAACACACCGTGAACACACACCCGGAGCAGTGGGCAGCTATATCCAGCGCCCGGAGAGCAACTGGGGGTTCAGTGCCTTGCTCAAGGGCACTTCAGCCATGGGTATTGAGGGTGGAAGAGAGCGCTGTTCATTCACTCCTCACCCACCTACAACTCCTGCCAGCACTGAGACTCGAACCTGCGAGCTCCGGGTTACAAGTCTAAATCTCTAACCCTTAGGCCACAGCTGCCCCTGTGTGATGTATAAGGTTTAAAGTGTACACAACCGGGGAAGTCGTGGCCTAATGGTTAGAGAGTCGGACTCCCAATCGAAGGGTTGTGAGTTCGAGTCTCGGGCCGGCAGCAATTGTGGGTGGGGGGAGTGCATGTACAGTTCTCTCTCCACCTTCAATACCATGACTTAGGTGCCCTTGAGCAAGGCATCGAACCCCCAACTGCTCCCCGGGCGCCGCAGCATAAAATGGCTGCCCACTGCTCCGGGTGTGTGTTCACAGTGTGTGTGTGTGTGTTCACTGCTCTGTGTGTGTGCACTTCGGATGGGTTAAATGCAGAGCACGAATTCTGAGTATGGGTCACCATACTTGGCTGAATGTCACGTCACTTCACTTCACACCACCCTAAAATGATAAAAATCCATCCAGCATTTTTTTTAATCTGCTCAAATCTTTACCCCTTTCTCAAATCAAGCCGATCTCAGATGCCTGTCTGTGTGATGTCACAAAAACAGGCCCATCCCACGATAGTTTGATTGACAGTAGCGTTTTAGCACAGACTCGACGGGTGTCTTACCTTAGACCCGCCCTGAGTGAGCTGTAATCAGTCCGCCATTGTTTCACCGCCGGAGCAGAAGTAGACAAGAATATCTCCTAAGCGATACAGGTGTTCTGTTGTTGGATTTAATAATGAACATAGCAGTTCATAGCAGCAATTTACTCCTGACATCTAAGCCGTTGAAGACGTATTGGATTACGTTTGTTTTTAAAGAGAATGCACCCCCGATCTACATAAATGCGTAAGGTTTTTTAATTAATCTTTGCAAATCACCTTTCCTACCTTAATGTGCTTATTAGCCAGTTCACAATGAATGTGGCTAAAGTAAACAGTCCCTCAGAGAGCAGCTGGGAAGATAGGGGCAGGGTAAGCATAGCTCATTAACATTTAAAGGAAAATGCTACAAAACTGCGTGCTCTGAAAAGAGCTGTTTTTTACACCACCATTGAGAAATTTTAACCAAACTATGTTACAAACTTTTCATTAAGACCCTAAAGAATTATATCAACTTGTGGAAAACGGGCATCCAATTAATCCCTTTAATTAATGCTAAGGTACATAAAACCTTTGTCTTATTACTTTCATGTCTTGTTCAGACTGATTTGACCTTCGTTGGCTGTGTTGGAATGTTGGATCCCCCACGTAAAGAGGTTACTGGCTCCATTGAACTGTGCAGGGCTGCTGGCATTCGTGTTATCATGATCACTGGTATGCTTTTTATCTATCTTACCTTTAGAGTGGTGATGGTGTCAATGATGCCCTTTACTTGAAGAAGGCAGAAATTGGCATTGCCATGGGCTCTGGCACTGCCATTGCCAAGTCAGCCTCTGAGATGGTCCTGGCCGATGACAACTTTTCTTCTATTGTGGCTGCCGTTGAGGAAGGCAAAGCCATTTAAAAACAACATGACGCAGTTTATCCATTATCTGATTTCTTCCAATATTGGGGAGGTCGTCTGGTGAGAATCTATGGCCTTGTTAAATGTTCTCATGTACAGTATGCTCGTGCTTGACATTCTTCTCGTCTCTTCTTTTCTCATAGTATTTTCCTGACCACTGCTCTTGGTCTGCCTGAAGCTTTGATCCCGGTTCAACTGCTGTGGGTAAACTTGGTGACTGATGGTCTGCCCGCCACTGCCCTAGGCTTCATCCCCACTGATCTTGAGATCATGGGCGAGCCTCCCGCACGCCCAAAGAGTCCCTGATCTCTGGCTGGCTGTTCTTCAGATACATGGCCATTGGTGGTTGGTATCCTTGTTATTTCTGTGGGATGTCAGCTTACTCAAATTCTCTATGTGAGTTTTGGTGTTAGTCTAATAGGAAGGAACATTCTACATAGGAAGCAACTGTTAATAGTGCCTTGGGTATCACTTTATAATAACGTTCAGTTGTAAGTCATTAATAAGTGGTTAGTTAATGATGAACTAATCATTTACAAAACATATATAGATGATTAGCAAGTGACATGCTAATATTTTATATATGTTTTGTAAATGCCGTTACAAGTCATTTACAAGTGATTAGTAAATAATGAACTAATCATTTATGAAACATGACTATGTGTTCATAAATGATTAATAAGTGATATGTAAATTATTTATTAATGTTTTGTAGATTCAGTTATAAGTAATTTACGAGTAATAAGATAATGATTAACTAATCGTTTACAAAAAATGACTATACGTATCATAAATGTTCAATAAATTGTTACTTTTTTGAATGTTTTGTAGATTCAGTTATAAATTATTTACAAGTGATTAGATAATGATAAACTAATAATTTACAAAACATGACTATACGTTTATAAATGATTATTAAGTTATAAGCCCGCAACAATTTACAAATCTGTCATAAGTTATCTTTAAAAGAAATAGCGTATTATAAAAGGATCAAACAGATCCTTAGTAAATGGTTATGAAGTTACTAGTTAATATATTATTAATCACTAAAATGTCAATGTACCATTATCTCAATAAACAATTGTTAATCATGAACAGATGATGATCAAAACATTAGTAAACGATAAGTATATCATATTTTGATGCATCGTTTAGGTTGTAAGTTGGTTGGTTAAAACCCACGAAAATGCAATTATGCTAAAGTTTTTTTTTTTTTTTTAAGAATAATAAATTAATAGTTGTCAAATGAATAAACATTTTAAAATGACTTAAAGTCAGGGGATTGCAATGCGTTAAGTCCTTTCACTCATCAATGCAGACTTATGTTCTGTGTGGGATCTAGTGATGTGAACTGGTTTTACCTTCCACTGAAGCTCACATCAGGTGCACAGTGGTTATAGACTCCATGTGTTTCAGAGAAGACAGCTGTCTATACCCTCACCAGTCAGTACTTAGTACTCACTACAAAGTGTTCAACACCTGTTATAGATTATGTGTAAACGCATGAATAAATCATTTACAACCCTTTCTGCATCCCCTAATCTAAAGTGTAAACTATTCATCACTTGTAAATGTGTTACATATCATTTGTAGACCTTTCTCACCTGTTACACATTATTTGTATATGTACACAAGTCATTTATAACACTTTCTGCGTCCCCTAATCTAAAGTGTAAACTATTCATCACTTCTAAATGTGTTACATATCATTTGTAGACCTTTCTTACCTGTTACACATTATTTGTATATGTACACAAGTCATTTATAACACTTTCTGCATCCCCTAATCTAAAGTGTAAACTGTCCATCACTTGTAAATGTGTTACATATCATTTGCAGATTTTTATAAATTATGTACAAACTGCAGTTGGTAAATTTACCATGTATTTGCCATATGCAAAGGTTGTGGTATGTCTTTTAGTTACAGGATATACAAATCTATACAAATCTCTTATATGATATTTAAATTATAAATATTTTTTATGCAAATATATTTTACTATTATATAGATATATTTGAGCCCCTAACACATCCCTTATACACGACGTTTTTAGTCACTTCACAAAAATAAAAAAGCAATATAGATATATTGACAGTGACTATTATCTTAGTTAATATACTATTGTATAAAAAAGATCATTTTAAGCTCCCCTTCTCCACCCTATAATCTTAAACATAACCATTTTGACAATATACAAAGTGTAACAGGCAGAGAAATGTACGTTAGTCCACAATAATTTATTTAAAACATTACAAAAAGCAGTATAAAGAACAGATAAAACGACGCGTGTTACATTACCAGTGATCTGACAGCAAAACAATTTTGTGTGAGTTACAGAATGAAATTAAAGTGTTTAATCGCTACAAACATTCTCCTGATCTACATTTCCAGATTTCAAAGCGTCGCGCCGCATCTCACTCAACACAATTTGGCATGTCGCAAACAATCTATGGTGGTCGCAAATCACAAGTGACAGCCAATAAGGAGCGAGGTTTGACGTCAATGCCGCAAACCAGTGTCGTTGTGTAGGAGCGCCAATTTTGAAAGTTTTAACGGATGAGACGGCAGCTATGTGCTGTTATTAATGTATAATGATTATATTACGGAAAACAAATCTTTTTCTCACACGGTGGTTTCGTACGACTTCTGAAGACTTGGAATAAAATGCACAAAATAATGGACTACGTTTATGGTGCGTTTACATGTTATGGTGAGCAGCTGTCCGAAGGGAAATAAAAAATAAACAATTAAGTGCTGATTAAATGGTGACAGAGTGTTCATTTATTTATTAAAAAAAAAATAAGTTCAAGCTTGGGTAAAGTGATGGAATGAGATGGATCATGTAACAGGAAGATCTGCAAGCGATATGTAACACATTTAGAAGTGATGAATAGTTTACACTTTAGATTAGGGGATGCAGAAAGCTTTGTAAATTATTTATTCATGCGTTTACACATCATCTATAACAGGTGTTGAACACTTTGTAGTGTGTACTAAGTACTGACTGGTGAGGGTATAGACAGCTGTCTTCTCTGATACACATGGAGTCTGTGCACCTGATGTGAGCTTCGGTGGAAGGGGTACACTTCATCACTAGATCCACACACTCCACACAGAACACAAGTCTGTGCTGATGAGAGAAAGGATTTAACACATGCCACTGGAATCATCTGACTAAGGCATTTATAAATGTTTATCAACTTCAAAACAAATGAATTACTCTTCTTAAAAATAGTGCTTTAGCATACCTGCATGTTTGTGCTTTTGAACACGGACCAGCTAACAAATTTGCCAATAAATCATATACTGATCATTTACTAATGGTTTATTCATCATTTGTTCATGATTAACAATTGTTTATTGATATAATTATACAAAACAATTTTGACATAAATACTTCAATGATTTATAAGTGATAAATAATGTATCAACTAATAACTTATAAACCATCTACTAATGATCCGTTTGATTTATTTCATGATTTGAACTTTTTTTAACATAACTTACAACACATTTGTAAATCGTTAGCATACCACTCATTAATCATTTATGAACATATAGTCATGTTTTGTAAAATGATTTGTTCATCATTAACCAATAACTTATAAGTGACTTATAACTGAATTAATAAAACATTACTAAAATGTTAACTTATTACTTATTAATCATTTTTGAATGTATAGTCATGTTTTGTAAATGATTAGCTCATCATTAACTAATAATTTATAAATGACTTATAACAGAACGTTATTATAAAGTGTTACCGTGCTAGTTCACCCAAAAATGAAAATTACCCCATGATTTACTCATCCTCAAGGCATCCTAGGTGTATACTGTATGACTTTCTTTTTTCAGATGAATCCAGTCTAAGTTATATTAAAAAATGTCCTGGCCCTTCCATGCTTTATAATGGCAGTGAATAGGTGTTATTTTTCAATAATCTAAAAGAAGTCCAATACAGTGCATCCATCCATTATAAAAAAGTGTCCTACACAGCTCCGTGGGGTGAATAGAGGCCTCCTGAAGTGAATTGATGCATTTTTGTAGGAAAAATATCCATATTTAAAACTTTCTAAACAGTAATATCTAGTTTCTGCTAACTGTCGAATGCATGTTCACAATAGAACGCCATGTAGGACATAGACATAGTGTAAGCTCCGGTGAGAAGTGTCTAACATTGAAGTGCAGAGGAGAGAGCAAAACAAAACACTGGTCACAAATTAGAAGTACAAAATGGATTTGTAAAGAAAAATGCCGAAGGATTTCTATATAGGCCAAGATGATGTTTTTGCTAAACAAAGGAAACTTTGCTTCCTTTGCTCCTGTAAACAAAATCTTTGTTCTCACAAGACTAGCATAGTCTTACTGCACCTTAATGCTACATCCACGTCCTACATCATCCGCTGGAGTGTGACTCTCTATTTTATGCATGTACAACAGTTAGTGGAAGCTACTGATTACTGTTAGGATAGTGAATGGATGCGCTTTATTAGACTTCCTTCAGACAATTGAAAATAACACCCATTCACTGTCATTATAAAGCTTGGAAGAGCCAGGATGTTTTTTTATATAAATTCTATTGGATTCATCTGAAAGAAGAAAATCATATACACCTAGGACACCTTGATAGTAAATCATGGGGTTATTTTTATTTTTGTGTGAACTGTTAAAGTTTATGTACAGTATAAAAACAATTTGCCTTGACTCCGTCCAGCATCTTGAATTAATATTTTTTCACATTTCTGTGGAACATACATTCATCACAACTTTAGAATTTGGTGAAAAATCATCATCTTAAAACTGTGCTCTAAACAAAACCTGTTTTTGAGGCCACCACAATACACCACCCAGAATATTAGCAATTAAATTTGTCTATGTTATGCATTTGGCACAGAGTGTATTAACTATATTTACTGAATAAATGTAACGATTGGCAAGAAGGTGAGGAAGCAAGTGCAAGTTAGGGTATTTATTAAATGACAAAACAAACAATGAACACGAAGGCAGGTGGTACGGGGAATCTGGAAGGTAAGGGAGATATCCGGGAAGAGGCTAGGCTCACGGGTGATCCAAGGTGCGATGGTGCGTTGGCAGCAGGAGAGTGTGACACAGGAACTGCGGGGGCAGAGCCGCAAAGGTGAGTGGTGAGATCCGGGGATGAGGAGGAGTGGATGAGGTTCCGGAGACAGGACAATCCAACGACGAGCAGAACATAAACAGGAACACTAGAAAACATCGAGTAACACTTGAGACTGACAAACAACGCTCTGATAAACACGAGACGAAAGACAGGGCAATATGTAGGGAAGGGGTAATGAGTGGCAGCTGGTGATCATTAACAATTAGCGGAGACGCCCACACGAAACAATCAGTGCTGACGCCAGACACTCACTCACTCCACCCACATAGTGCAAAACCCGAGACCATGGTTTACCAACCGTGACAGTACCCTCCCCTCTAGGAATGCCGCCTGGAGTTCCCAGACGGGCCTACCTGTTGATTGTACTCATCAATCAGGGAGTGATCCAGTATGTCCCTAGCAGGTACCCAACTCCTCTCCTCCGGACCGTAACCCTCCCAGTCCACCAAGTACTGGAATCCTCGTCCCCTCTGCCTCGAGTCCAGAATACCGTTAACCGAATAGGTGGGTTCCCCATCTACGAGTCGCGGGGGTGGGGGAACCGGGGTAGGCGGGTTAATACTTGAATAAAACACGGGTTTTTTATTTTGGATACATGGAAGGCGGGATGAATCCTCCTGTACGCCGGAGGTAGTTTGAGGCGGACTTTCACCGGACTAATGATCTTGGTGACAGGAAACGGGCCAATAAATTTGGGAGCTAACTTATTAGAAATGGAACGGAGCGGAATGTTGTTAGTAGAAAGCCACACTTTTTGACCCACGACGTATACGGGAGGCTTCGACCGGTGGCGATCGGCCTTGGTGCGCGCCCTTACCTGGAGCAGAGTCTCGCGGGCTCTGGTCCAGGTGCGGTGGCACCTCTGGACAAACGCGTGAGCGGAGGGGACCGCGACTTCAGATTCCAGACTAGGAAAAACAGGTGGCTGGTAACCTATGCTACCCTGAAACGGAGAGAGACCCGTGGCAGACACTGGTAACGAGTTATGAGCGTACTCAACCATAGAGAGTTGTTGGCTCCAGGAAGAAGGATTCTTGGAGAGTAAACATCGCAATGTTCTCTCTAAATCTTGGTTGGCTCGCTCAGACTGACCGTTGCTCTGAGGGTGATAACCCGAAGACAGACTAACCGTCGCTCCTAACAATTTGCAAAACTCTTTCCAAAATTTGGATACAAATTGGGATCACCTGTCAGAAACCACGTCTACCGGGAGGCCATGCAACCGAAAGACATGATCAATAACAGTGACCGCTGTCTCCTTGGCTGAAGGTAATCTGGCCAAGGGAATGAAATGTGCCACCTTCGAGAATCGGTCCACTACGGTCAAAACAACCGTCATGCCATTAGAGGGCGGGAGGGCGGTAACAAAATCTAGTGTGATGTGGGACCAGGGTCTCGAAGGGACAGACAGCGGTTGAAGAAGCCCATCCGGGGGTTGGTTAGACGACTTACCACTGGCGCAAACTGAGCAAGCCAACACAAAATCGTGAACGTCGCGAGCCATCAGTGGCCACCAGAATTGTTGCTTTACTAAGCACTTGGTGCGGCTTATCCCGGGATGACAAGCCACATTAGAGCAGTGACCCCACTGAATAACGTCAGACCGTAACTCCTCCGGCACAAACAACCGATTCGGTGGGCACCCGGGCGGAGGCGTTACCCCTTCTTAGGCCGTCTTGACCTTCGATTCGACCTCCCATACTAGTGATGAGACGACTATACTCTCAGGTAAAATGCACTCGGGAGTCACCGGGCATTCGGAAGGATCAAAAAGACGTGACAAAGAATCGGGTTTGACGTTTTTGGAACCAGGGCGGTACGATAGAGAAAAATCAAAACGGCCGAAAAAAAGTGCCCACTGAGCCTGCCTGGAATTGAGTCTTTTGGCAGTACTAATGTATTCTAGGTTCTTATGATCGGTCCAAACGATGAAAGGTACCCCCGACCCCTCCAACCACTGACGCCACTCCTCTGATGCTAATTTGACAGCCAACAACTCTCTGTTACCAATGTCATAATTACTTTCTGCAGGAGATAAACGATGAGAAAAAAACGTGCAAGGATGCATCTTGTCGTCTGAGGCAGCACGTTGGGAAAGAACTGCATCTACTCCCACCTCTGATGCGTCGACCTCCACCACGAACTGACGTGTGGGATCAGGGGCTATTAAGATGGGAGCCGAAACGAAGCGGCTCTTGAGGTTGGAAAATACAGTTTCGGCTGTATTAGACCACCTGAACGTAGTACTGGGGGAGGTCAAGGCAGTCAGAGGTGAGACTAGTTGGCTGAAATTACGACTAAAACGTCGATAAAAATTGGCGAATCCCAGAAACCGCTGTAGGGCCTTACGGGAATCTGGGCTTGGCCAATCTATCACAGCCTTCACCTTGTCAGGATCCATACGTATTCCCTCAGACGAGACGATGTACCCTAGGATGGGAACAGACTGTGCATGGAATATGCATTTCTCCGCCTTGACAAAAAGCCCATTCTCTAGCAATCTCTGGAGCACTCATCTGACGTGTTGCACATGTTCCTGGAGAGATGAAGAAAAAAATCAGTATGTCATCCAGGTAAACATATAAACTGATCTACCATGTCTCAGTCAACACGTCATTCACGAGTGCTTGGAAAACCCCTGGCGAGTTGGAGAGCCCGAACGGCATCACCAAGTATTGTTTCACCGGGAGGAGAGTTGATGATGTAGTTGAGGACTTCCCGGCGGAGATCCCACCCGATAGTAGCCTCAAACTTACTACCGGGCTGTCTCTTTTACCGGACACGTGTGTAGGAGATGTTCCGAGCCACCGCAGTAGAGACATAGTCCTCGGGACCTCCGCCTCTCTCTCTACTCCCGGGACAGTCAAGCTCTACCCACCTGCATGGGTTCGTGATCGATGACGGAACCGACCATGTTCTCTCGACTGGAGTTACCACTCTCCGGGATGCTGAGAAGGCGTGTGTGACTGGTCTGCACCCCCAGGCGCAGCATGGATGGTGGTTCTCCCACACCGCCGTTCCCCACAAAGCGGCCCTACCGGAGAGTAATGTGAGGGCGAATGCTACCTTGGACTCCTCCATCTCGAAGGTGCGAGGCTGTAGGGAAAAGTGCATGGAACACTTGGTTAGGAATGTTCTGCAGAAATTTGGCTCACCAGAGTAACTCTCCGGCGCCGGAAGATGAGGTTCAGGTCAGTAGTGGGCTTCGGGGATGTCCCGGGGAACGAGCGGTGTGGGGGGCGCAGCGGGAGAGGTCAGCTGATGGATCTGCTGGGTACGCTCAGACACCTGTGTCACAAGCGGTTGGACCGCGCGTCCGGTGTTGACTATACTCTCCTGCTGCTGATCCATACGGGTGACACTGTGGTGAATGAAGTCCGTGAGAGAAGTGGTGCTCGCTGCTTCCATGGTGGGTCAGAGCGTTCTGTAACGATTGGCAAAAAGGTGAGGAAGCAAGTGCGAGTTAGGGTATTTATTAAATGACAAAACAAACAATCAACACGAAGACAGGTGGTACGGGGAATCTGGAAGGTCAGGGAGATATCCAGGAAAAAGGCTAGGCTCACGGGTGATCCAAGGTGCGATGGTGCGTTGGCAGCAGGAGAGTGTGACACAGGAACTGCGGGGGCAGAGCCGCGAAGGTGAGTGGTGAGATCCGGGGATGAGGAGGAGTGGACGGGGTTCGAGAGACAGGACAATCCAACGACGAGCAGAACATAAACAGGAATACTAGAAAACATTGAGTAACACTTGAGACTGACAAACAACGCTCTGACAAACATGAGACGAAAGACAGGGCAATATGTAGGGAAGGGGTAACGAGTGGCAGCTGGTGATCATTAACAATTAGCGGAGACGCCCACACAAAACAAACAGTGCTGACGCCAGACACTCACTCACTCCACCCACATAGTGCAAAACCTGAGACCATGGTTTACCAACCGTGTCAATAAATTAAAACACTGAATTTCTAAAATGTATCATTTTAGAGAAAAATCAGTTCCTAAAATGTAAAAATACTTGATCATAAAAAATGAAATACGATCCCAAGTGATCAGATGGGACACATGTTATTGACAGGTGTAATTGAGGTGATGCTATACAATGCTGTCAGGTTATGAAACTGAGTTAATTTTACCCTGACATAGATGGAGGCAATAAGGGTTTCCTCTCTGTGTTTTTGTGATTTTATTAGTAGTTTGTCTGAAAATCAGTCCCTCCATATGCCTCCATGGATTAATGGCTGGCTAGCAGCTGTCCCTCCACTTCATGATCATCTATGTGGACCCCTTGCCTGTATTTCTCTCACCTTTATTTCATCCTTTTCTTTATAGTTGGCTATATCTCTACACTGGCCACAACCTTCCTTTTTCTATTACAGATGATTTTCAAGTTAACTCACTTGAATGTGGAACAGTGGATGGTGGTACTGAAGCTTTCTTTCCCCGTTATCCTCATTGATGAGGTGCTGAAGTTTGTTGCTCGCAACTACGTGGACAGTAAGTTCTCAAACATATGTAAATACGCATGTATTCACCTAATTATAAAATAAAATGCATTTAAGTAAACACATTTTACATGTAAAATTACATTCTTATACTCTATTAAAAACTTAGATAATTATACTGTTTTTGCTGACTTGTTTCTATGAATGAAACTTGATATAATTTCTTCCTTAAACTTATATTTTTTCTATTTATTATTAATTGCATTTAATTTTTTTCCTCATTTAACTTGGTTGCACTAAAAATCTTGTTTTTAATCTGACACTCTTCCATCCTTTCTCTTATCTCTCACACTCATTTCATTTATTTCACACTAACCTACTATATTATTTTCTAGCCTAAGCAGTCCTCACCTCCCAGATTTCAAGTAACAGAAGCAAGGTATCCAATACCACTCTCACTGCCGTTGTGCTGTACTTGTCTTTATACTTGTCTACATGTCTCTATTCTTTTGCATGTTTATTGTTTTGGCTGGTGTTGCATTGAGAGAACATGTGGTCTTAAACTTGTCTGTAATTCAGCTATGCATTGAGCTCCAGTGAAATTTATGCTGAACTTCTCATTTGTCTTCTTCAGTCACAAAAGTTTTATCTAGTTCACAGGTTGCACCAACCTATGATTGCATTGTTATCCCAATAGAAAAGCTGGCTCATTTCTATTAATGGAGACATGATATTTTATATGATATAAACTTCTTTCTAATGTGCATGTTAAATATTTATTGTGGATAGACAATGTGCATTTTACAGATACGAATTGTGTTGTGAGGTAATGGATGATACCCAGTCCTGCTGATACCCAAAACAGGGTTTCCCAATCATGTATAGTGCTTCTTAACATTTGCTCAGTGTTGACCTTATGTTTATTAAAACGTCACTTTTTGTGATTCCCAGCTAAAGTGCGAAATGTATAGACAAAGATGTGGGAGTGAAAAAAAACGTGATAAAGAAGAAGAGAACAGCAAGAGAATGAATGAGGAAGAATGGGAGAATAGAGTATTTACGTCCACTGAAACAGAATATATATATATACAAAAACTCAGAAAAACTAACAAATTTAACAAATGAGCACTTGACACATGCACTGTCAGCCGCACGCATGCGCTTTGAGGACATGCACGCTCAGGCTCACGCATTTTGTCTTCGGAGTGTATACACTCTCAGCCTACATCAAAATGCAAACTAAGAGGCACGAGATAAAAGAAATTATGTTAACTCCGCCTGAAATATATATGAAAATTAAAAAGTACTTCACAAGGTGAAATCCTATTTTCAAAGGATGAAGATTACTGCTTTTTAAGAGTACCATAAAGACTGGTGGTTCAGGTCACGAATCGGTTTTCTATAAAATTATAGCTCAAAGACATTGTTGAACATCCACACCAATATTGTTTGCATATGTACCTATGTAAATGGTCCGCATATTGGCAAAATACTTTACTAATTAATGGTAATACATTATTAAAAATGTTTTTTTCCTTGTACACATTCTTCAGGTCTGAAAAAAATTGACTTAAGACAAATTATATAGTAATTACATTTACATTTACATTTAATCATTTAGCAGACACTTTTATCCAAAGCGACTTACAAATGAGAACAATAAAAGCAATCAGATCAACAAGAGAACAACAACGGTATACAAGTGCCATGACAAGTCTCAGTTAGTCTAGTACAGCACACGTAGCCAGGTTTTTTTTTTTTTTTCTCATGTCCAGTCTATATATATATATATATAGACTGGACAGCTTCTGTCCTTACACAAGTACTTGATCAACTAGTGTGCTTCAGATTTCACAGGAACAAATGATGAGTTTGGTTCCAAAATGCCTTTTTTTTATTGAGTTTCCACCTAAATCAGTATTGTATCTGGTCGGTATTGAAAAGTAAATTTTTAATTCTACGCAAAATGCGATATCCTCCGAGTTGTCATGCTTTCTCCCTTTTTTCCAAACCGCGACAAACGAGTAAATTTTTTATTTTAAGAATGATGTGTTTTCTGTCGAGTTATTATGTCGTGATTTTTCATTTTTTTTAAGTATTCTTTTTCCAGTATCATTTCTTTGCATTATGTGATATATACTAATGGCGGCGCTCTGAATACACACGGCATCCTAGTTCCCTTTCAAAGCGGTAACTCAACATTACGTCAGCCATGACGTATATGGGAACTCCTCCCTTCTCTATTTTCACTGAAATGTTATGGGCTAACGCCAGCTGGGGACAGCTGGCCAACTGACACGAAGCATGCAAATACTGACAGGTCAGCGGGCAGTATAAAATGCATGGCCACGAAAATTACGTCAGAATCTCTTTCTTCACGCTAGAAGTTTTATCGAAGTCATCGTGGAAGTTGCATTAGAGGACTACTCACCCCTGTTTTTCCTCTCCGCATCCGATGGCTGCTACATGCCAGATTTGCGCGGGTCCCATTGACCCGCCCGACCTTCACCAGTTCTGTGTCACCTGCCTGGGCCTCCCCCACGCCGAGGCGGCACTCACGGACGACACGTGCGCCCACTGCGCCGAGCTGCCTCAGAGCCAGGAGAGAAGTGTAGCTCTCGGCGTCAGAAAACGATTGGGAGTCTCAGTCGGACCACCCCGACCAAGAGGGTCCTGCAGACCTCCAGGAGGATCTGGTCAGGGTTCTCGGCAAGGTCATCACGGAGATGGACCTCACTTGGAACGCACCTGACGAGCCTGTGAAAAGTAAGCTGGACTCGTGGTTCCTCCAGTCAAGTCGCAGCCAGACCGCATCGAGGAGAAGAACCCCGTTCTTCCCAGACGAACACGAGCACATGGTGAAGTCGTGGGCTGCACCCCAATCGGCGCGCACCCACTCTGCCACGCAGGCAATGTTCGCGCACGTGGTCTGAGTGGAAGCCCACGGGTATGTGCGCATGCCCCCCGTCGAGGAGACTGTTGCCGCGCACCTGTGCTGGTCTTCCTCTGCATTGGGTTTGGACCGCAGCCTGCCTTCTAAGCCGTACAGGTTCAAAAGCCTATGCTGCTGCAGGGGAGGCAGTTTCTGCTCTTCACTCTATGGCTATACTCCAGGTGTTCCAGACAAAACTGCTTCAATCCCTCGACGGTGGCACAGTTGGCGCTGACATCATCAGGGATCTGCGCGCAGCAACTGATCTTATGCTGATGGCTACTAAGCGGTCTGCTCAAGCTATCGGCCATTCCATGGGGTTCATGATCGTCCTTAACAGGCACCTGTGGCTTACCCTAGCTGACCTAAAGGACACTGACAGCAAGATGCTCTTAAATGCTCCAGTCACTCCCTTCGGCCTCTTTGGTAACGCCGTGGAGTCGGTCATGGAGCATTTCTCCGAGACGCAGAAGTGCGCCAAGGCGATGAGCCACGTGATGCCCCGTGGCTCACTCCAGTTATCGTCTGCGAGGTCCCGTTCTTCTTCTGCACCTCGCCAGGCTCATGGACCGGTTAGACAGCCCGCCGTGGCGCCCTGCCCCAAACTGGCCACTCTTTTCAGCCGAAACAAGCAGTGGTCAGGGCCTGGAAGGAAACATCAGGGTCAGAGGAGGAGCCCGCACCGCGAGAGAGTCAGCGTGCCATCCTTGGCTACCAAGCCGTCTTCCTGACGGACCATTAAGGAGGAAGAGAAAGCGCGCTGGAGGCCCCGCCCCCAAGCACCATGTTCAAAGGCATCATGCCCCCCATGTTCCTACGGGCGACGATTGCTATGTGGGTTTAAATGTTGTTTGTGTGAGTTACACAATAAAAAACATGTATCCATTCACAAAAAGAGCTTTTTCTTCTTCTTGCACCCAACACTGTGTCACTCACCCTGTCTCAGAGCAGCGCAGAGCCACAACCCATGATTATAATGGCCTCTCAAGGGCGCAAGAGTGCCAACACCACACAATACCCGCCGCGAGCCGCCCTCCCGCCAGTGCTTCTAGCCTCGCGGGGAAAGGACTCTGGTCAAAACACACCATCAGTAGCTACGGTGGCCGTAGAGCTAATGCGTCCGCTGTGTCACTATCTGGATGCGTGGAGGGCTATCCCGGGCGTTTCACCATGGATACTGGGAATATTTCAGCACAGATATTCTCTTCAGTTCAAACACAGACCTCTCCGCTTCAATGACGTGGTCCCGTCACTGACTTTGCCCCAAAACCTTCCCGTTCTGAGACAGGAAGTTCTCAGTCTGCTTGAGAAAGGAGCGATAGAGCGCGTCCCTCCGAGCGAGCAGGAAAGTGGGTTTTACAGCGCTACTTCGTGGTGCCAAAGATGGATGGTGGACTCCATCTGATTCTGGACCTCAGTGCTCAGAGCACTGCCACTGTTTGCCCTGTTAGGGCTTTGCAGATGTATGTGGATCGCTCGGCCGCCTTTCGTGAGTCGGACCAGCTGTTCGTGTGCTTTGGTGGATGTAATAAGGGACGTGCTGTTTCAAAACAGAGACTTTCTCACTGGATTTTGGACGCTATTGCATTGGCTTATGAATGCCAGGGGAAGGATTGTCCCCTCAACATCAAAGCTCATTCTGTGAGGGCAATTGCTTCCTCATGGGCCTGGTCAAGAGGTATGTCTATCCAGGATTTATTCATGTTTCATTCATGTGTTGTGAACTGTTATAACCAGCTATACAGTAGTTACCATAGCTGCTAACTCTGTGTTATGGTTTATAAGGTTTATGCAGGTGTCACCGCAAACACTGTCGACTCAATTGGCCAGCTGTCTACTTTGTAATTTGTGATCAGCAAACAAGGGCTGCATGATAAATTGCATGTGATTGTCATGCGCATCTCATCAGTAAAGCCGGTTCTGTGAAAAATCTCCATTGCGTGCTTTCAAATGGAGCGGCATTTAATACACAGAGCCGTACATCACTGACAAGTTATGTAATATCGCGTTCATAATCGCAGATGAGTCGCATTCAATTATGAACGCGATATTGCGTAGCTTGTCAGTGTAAGTGTTTTTATTAATGCCATTAATGTTTTTTTTTTATACAGCGTATAGCACTTGTCAACTAAATGAATGTAACATGGCAAAGATGAATGCACTTTTGGTAGCTAGTTAAACGTAAGGGAAATATCATTTTGGAATTTCTGTTGTTTAATGTGATGTTGTTGTTCATGTATGTTCATGATGAAATGTTCTTTTATTGTAATTAATTTTTAGCATTAACTAGATGACCCGTTGAATTCATTTTGGGAGCAATGACTGATTGAATATATTTTTAGTCCAGTGCCTGTATATAAGATTAGTATTGACCAAGTTCAGAGCTTGTCATATGTGGATCAACTTACTATGTTGTGTATTTTCAACAGTTTCAATATGAAAAATAACTTTAATATTGATTCAATGGAAAACAAACAAACAAAAAAATAATAAAATACTGTCATGGATTTATTGCATTTGGGGGGAAAAATAATAAAATTTTATAATAAATCTTTGAAAATCCAAATCTGGATTTGAATTGTTAATGTTATTATAACCTAAAGATGGTATGTGAAACAGAAAATAGTGGTTTTCATTTTGCCACTTTCTTAGTAAAAAAAAAAAAAAAAAAAATTTTTCCTCAAATTGATCAAAATGGATTTATTGCATTTTGGAACCAAACTCTTCAAATGTCCTCCTTCATTTTCAGTTTTACCTCCCCTTCTTCTTCATTTTCCTTCCTCTTTCCACTCTCCCATAGTGTTAGGATGCATTTTCCAGAGCACATAATCACCTGTGGCCCTAACTATCCTGAGTTTATGATTAAGTGCGTCGTCAGTTTTGCTACGTATATTTATTTTTTATTTCCATGCTGCACACACACCAGTACATTCTGCAAAAATGTATGTTATGTGGCCAATATATCCACCATCATATTCACACAGTTTCACACACACAAGTAACTGTAAGTAAATTCAGTAAACACAAGCTACTTTACACTGTCAAAAATCTGGGAGAAAAAAATAAATAAAAAAAATAATAAAATAGCACACAACATCTGACCTGGATAACTTCACACTCATTTGAAATTGAGACATGCAAATAATCTAAGTGTAAATATTTAACATAAGTCGACATACACCACATGATCTCAAGCATAAATATAACCATAGTGCACATCAACACAAACGTAGTGCAGCAACAACTGCTTGTTTTTGTACACTAGTTTTGTGTTATCAATGTACAAAACCACAAAAGTTGTGTACCATTTTGAGCTTCTAATATATTAAAGCGTTTTCTTGGTTGTTGTTTCAGCACTACAAAGCGTTCCACATTAGAGTTTAAACAACAGTTCACATGCATTAGAAGACCACATCATAGAAATGATTTCATATAGATACACTGACTTCCAATAGCAGAGCAACTGACAGAGAGCAGTGGTGACTTTCAAGAAAGACTTGCTCTGTTGTTTGAGAGTGTGGGCGAGAGCTGTAGTGAGCTCTCACATTTCTTGCATCATCAAGGCTGTCTCACATTCCAAAGTAAGAATGAAACTGCAGTAATTACGTCTTACAAGGAGTAACAGTAAATACTGCCTACATTACACTATGCTTTTAGACACACACTTGGAAAGATCTAAGCACTTCCTCCTCACCATTTTTAAGTGATCAACTTTGTCAAGTGTATGAGGGAGGTTTATATGAAGAGATTCTGGAACCCTTGATTTTGACCAAGGGAGTGAGTCTACTCATAAAGCTCAGAGAGAATCATATGCCATGAAACAACATAATTGTGACATGACAGAAGATTGCGTATCCTACCTAGGACACAGCCTTAGAAATGAGACACATGCAGCTACGTTGTCTTCACCATCTTCAGCAGCTTTAAGAGTAAACTCAGAAATGTGGACACCAAAAGTGTGATAAACACCACTAACGGAATGCCAAACCCACACACAAACAGGGCGGGTTCAAAATCAGAGAACAACGGACACTTAGCTTGGTAAACCACAATAAATATGAGAGTCAGAGTCTGTGAACACATGGTAGGGTGCCACAGAAACCAAAGACTTGACACCAAACAAAGGAGACAGTTATAGAGTTGGCCTACTGAATAAATATTTAATTTATTTTATTTATTTGTATGTTTATGCAAGATTACAGTTGACATGAAATGGAAGTTGTGATTGTTTTTCTTTCCTATTGTGATGCATATCCAAGTGAAAAGCTACCTGAATGGCTAACTTTGTGGGGAAGCCAAGGCCTAGTGGTTAGAGAGTTTGACTCCTAACCCTAAGGTTGTGGGTTCGAGTCTCGGGCCGGCAATACCAAAACTGAGGTGCCCTTGAGCAAGGCACCGAACCCCCAACTGCTCCCCAGGTGCCGCAGCATAAATGGCTGCCCACTCCTGCGGGTGTGTGTTCATGGTGTGTGTGTGTTCACTGCAGTTTGTGTGCACACTGGATGGGTTAAATGCAGAGCACAAATTCTGAGTATGGGTCACCATACTTGGCTGTATGTCACGTCACTTTCACTTTCACTTTTTGAATGAGAAAAAAAAAAAGTAGGGTGGGACTTGATTGATTCTTTCTCATGAGAGTGGATTGTTCCGCATTCTTGCACATGTACACATCATCAGAGAAGAGATGTTATTATGGGGGAAGGGGAAGTTAATGTTATTGATTAAAGTTTACAAGGGCACAATAAAAATTACATGAACAATTGAAATCAGTTTTTGATTTGATGGTGACTAAATTTAGTTGTACTCCATTAATTTCTCAGATTTTTAGAAAAATGCATTATTTCCCCTGCCAAATAGTTTAACAAGCCTAAATGCATATATTTAGCCTACTATCTTCAGTTAGTTGAGAACAACTAGAGTTTTCTTTAAAACAAAACAAAACTCTAATATTATTATGCCCACACAGTAGTCTGTTAATAAAGTCTTTACGTTCCTTTTGGATTTCATTTCAGTGTGTGTGTGTGTGTGTGTGTGTGTTATGATGACAACATGAAAAAAATCAAATAAACAATAAACAAGTTTAATTCTAGTGTTTTCAGTTGAGACTTTACATTCTCATTTCATGAGAACGCTTATTGTTCTACTACATATTGTGGACAATGCATCACATTTAACACAGTATGAACACACTTCTACAGTGTATCAGTTTTTTCCCTTCTAGAGGCTTAAATGAATGCTCCGTAATATCACGTGATTTCTGGGAAGCGTGCAGCTCTTCTTCTGAAATGAATGAACCTGGCAGAAGGGAAATTGGCTGGCTGGATGAATACACCAAAGTGGGCGTGGTTTATCGTCCCCTTAAGCGTTAATTATATCGGATACGCTATGATTGCTCAATAACGATATTATAAGTTATAGTTACATAACACCTAGTCATGTTGCAGCAAGTAATATTAATTATTACCTGGAAGTGGCGTAGTTTACGGGTGGGCCGTAAGTAACGTCACGTGGTACTTAAGATTTTTCTCATCGCTGGTGAAGTCGGACCAATCGTTTAGGGGGGACGAAGGAAGAGGACTTTTTCTAAATGATTTTACAGTAAACGTTGGCAATGTTTGTAGAATGCCTTGACCTTATACACATATATTACATATTTCATGAATAATTTACAGATTCAAAAATATAGTGTATTTACCGAAGAAAATTATGATATGCAGGCTAATTGAGGTATACTGTGGTAACCGAGCCGACGAGCGCCCCCTCCAGATGTAAGTGGCATGTATTTATTGAACAGCCTCGGTCGCTGCTTTGCTTTCAGAAATGTATAGTGCTGTGGGCTGGACGGACTGTGATCTCAAGAACGACTGACATTGTACAGGACCGAAACTACGGTAATCGAAACTACAAAATAATTACATAAGTATTTCCACAAAGTTTAAACAAAAATATTGTTTTATCCGCGAATGTATGTAAACACACATCTATTATGCTACACTGATTTGGAATGGATGATTTTCGAAGAAATTGCTGAAATTATTAAATACCTTGTAGAATTACTATTTGATTTTCTTTCTCACGAGTTTTTAATAACGTTAGATCATTGAAGATTATTTTAAGTAGATCACTGAATTGTAAGATTTACAAAAAGTAATGTGGCGGTAACGTTACCTTTGTTACAGTTGAGGTAAGTTATGTGATTTACAAATCAGGACCGCTGCTCCTAATACACGGAGAGCGCAGCCTACTTAGGGCACTACCAAGGGGACACCAGGCGGCGATTTCTATCGTGGGTGATTACCACATTGATCGAAAATATTTAAGAATCTTCTAGAGTCAAAAAAGATGTCTATCTTGGTACTTTTTGGTACTTTTTATTATTAAAAGTGTGACAATTACTCACTTCCGTGAACTTTCAGTGTATGATATAGGCTACCTGACTTTCCTAAGACAAATCAGCATTTGACAATCAGTGTGTTTTTCAGATGGCATCTGGAAGGATTCGTTCCACACGTCGCCTGCGTTCCTGGATAGTGGATCAGGTGTGTGTGTGTGTGTGTGTGTGAGTGAGGGTGAGTGAGTGAGTGAGTGAGTGTGTGTGTGTGTGTGTGTGTGCACTATGTTGAGTATTTCGAAGGAGATATGCATCCTTTATGGATTAACGTTGTACTAGATGCACTTTTTTCCTCCCAGAAACATCCATTTTCAGATGGTGTTTTGTATTTGGTTTAATGACATGGTGAGCTTTGATGAACTTTGATTCATCATATGGCTTTCTTTTTACCACTTGTGTTTTAAAGTTGATGTCAGTATATTATGGAGATACATTTTTTTAAATAATTTGGCACATTAACATTATTTCAGTTAATAAGTATTTATTTTTCTTTCTTTCTTTTTTTTACTGTAAATTTAAGTACAATCTGTAAAACTTTAAATGTTAACAGGTCAGAATTTTCCACCCCACAGCCAATTCTAAAGATTTCATTGATCATGTCAGTCACAGTTAGTAATTTATTTATTTTTTAATTTGGTAGTACAGAGCATTACTGAGCAGGTTCATTCATAATTTTTCTAAATTCGAAGTTGAATCCATGAAGTCTGAACATTTCTTGACAGATTACTGGGTGATTTTGGTGACCAGTTGAAAGAAATCATGCAACGCATTAGCCTACTTGTAAACCTCTCATGTTTTAAGACATGCACTTTTCCTGCTGCAGTTTGCTCTCTTTTAAATGTGTTTTATCATATAACAACCACTAGTGCTTCATGGTATGTTTTTGTTTGTTGTTGATGACTTCTGGTTTGTTTCTTTATTTTGTGTGCTTTGGGATGTAGGTGAACAGTGGGAAGTATAATGGCCTAGTGTGGGACAACCATGAGAAAACCATGTTTCGTATCCCATGGAAACATGCAGGAAAACAAGATTTCCGAACTGACGAAGATGCAGCTATTTTCAAGGTGCAAATATGTCTCTACCTTTCTCTCTGTGTCTTTGTTTTTTACTTTTTACACAGTGCACAACTTCCCAAGTGTGAGTGCTACCTTGTGCACTGAACAATTAGTGCAGTCATTTGCAAACTCAAGCGATGACTTCTAGACATCTAATTATAAACAAAGTAATAATTACCTGTTGATATCTTGGCCACGGGAACTAGGGGTGCTGAGGGTGCTGCAGCACACCCCGCAGCAGGGCCGGGTCTAAGATTTTCCCTGTGCCCGATCATCCCCAAGATACTTCATTTTTGTGTTAGTTTTGTGATTAATTATTTATTAAACTGACCAGAAATATAGGCTTTGTGCTGCTGTATATTCTTGTGCGACTTGTGGCGCGTCATTACATCTCGCCCTCACACTGACAGAATTATGTGTGAAATGTTCATGCAATATTACCGTAATTTTACATTCTGACTTGTAAAACCCATTCACGTCCTCATCCTTTTTATGAGCTGTTTTCCGAAGCTTTCTCGCTTCTCAAGACGGCCACCGACAATCACATAAGCACAGCTCTTTAATTGCGCTCTAGTCTATGGTCAAACGCACTCAAACCACTGTAGCCTAATATGTACCCTAATCTAATCTATTAACTATGCACATCATAAGGTTTTAGGCAAGTAGGCTATCATTATTATGACAAAATATTTTAATAAGATTTGTTTTTAACCTGATAAAGTTTAATAAAAATACATTTTAAGTTTAATTATAATGCTGCATGTCCATGATTAAGTTTTTAAAACAATGAACAAATTATAAAGAGAGCAAAGAACATTTACATTATCAAAGAATATCACTGAATTCAGTCTAGCTTGAGTGTAAGCACTCTTAAGAAAGCTATAAGCTATAATCAGTGATGTTATCTGCAGTGTATGATGAATTCATCTCTTACATTGCATGTAGGTACATCTGCACTTTGTTGTTTCTGATGAGAGAATTTGCCAAAGTACACTAACCAAAACTTTTGCGCATGCAATGTAATATTTAGTAAAACCCTCTTAAATGATAGAAATATTAAAGAAAAAATTATTGAACTAAAATCACAAAAGCACAAATATATTGATTCGCATATACATTTTCATTTGTATGTTAATCTATAAATTTTGGGCTGTTTAATATTAGGATTTTGTCAAAAATCCCTCACCATGGCCCCTCCCTGCAACATCAAGCCGCAGCTATGTTGATGATAAATAATTTACACATTTATGGTCAGTATTAATTAGAAAATTAGTTTCATCTGTAATTTACTTAAAGTAAATGACAATAATGTTAAATCAAGATTGATCCACAAATGGCAGCCACGCACTGAGCTCTGCAATTCTTCTGCTAATTTTGTTTGTTTGTTCTGTGTTTAGTCATTCTTCTTCTATAAGTTTTACCAGAATCAAACCCCTTATCATTAAGCAACACATCCTAGACAATATTTTTCCGGTCTTTGATTATTCAGATGTTTTGTTGGACATTCTAGTCGGAGGTGTAGTGATGCTGTTCAAACATGTATACAGACACAGAAGAGCAGGCCCGTTTCTAGGCATAGGCAAACTTTAGGTGGTCGCGACTGATGAACATTGCCTTGTATAAGACACCACACCCACAGTCTGTGGAGAATCAATAACTGGCTGACGATCTGAATGTGTTTTACTGCTAATTTGAAAAGCCCAGTCTCACACCCTTCACCCTCTCTGATCTGCACTTCACACATACACCTACCCCCTCTCCCTCCCTCTTCTACCCTTCAACCTGTGCTTAATGTACAGGATGTGAACCGGGTCTTCAGAAAACAGAAGACTAAAGTCCCTTTCACACTGAGATTCCGGATAATACACGGGTAATGTGTGCCGGCAATTGTTCCTGGATCGTTAGATTTTGGTTCATTCACACTGCCAGTGATTTCCCGGAATCTGTGCGTGCGTTCACACACTACCCATAAAGGTCCCGTAATGACACGTGACATCAGGATGTGACGTGAAATGTACAAGTTGAAAATGCTAGGCTGCCAAGAAAAGGGAAGAAGAAGACCCTTACGAAAAAGAAGTTTATTCAAGTGTGCTATTAGTATACTTCTTTTAAACTAAAAATAGGAAAGTATGCTTTTAGTTTACTTTTTATGTACTTCTCAGAAATGGGCTTTATGTACTTCTCAGAAATATACTTAAAATGACATTTAAGTATACTTGACTTATACGTACAAAAAGTCTAAATATACTTGAACTATACTTAAGTATACTTAATAAAATAAACTTGAAGTATACTACTTTTTGGTAAGGGGAAGCAAAGCGGAAGTGTTTTCATTGCTTTGTAAACATGGCAGCTGATCATACTAGTGACATTGTTGTTTATGTACAAAGCCTCTTTTTACATAGAAATTCCAGAAGATACATGGATAATGTGTCCCAGGATTGTTGACTGTGGTTCATTCAGACTGCCAGTGATCTTCCAGAATCAGTGTGTGCGTTCACACACATCCCGCAAAGATCCCGTAAAGACATGTGAAATGTCTTTACGGCATTGGTTCTGGCTTTTGTTCACACAGAGCTTGTTCTGGGAGTAGGTCCCCAATCCGTGTCCCCAGGGACGTGTTTGCGCTCACACAGAAGGCACTCCGTCAATTTTTCACCTGCCTGTTAAAAAAGTCTGCTCTGACCAACTGGCCCTCATCTTTACACAGATCTTCAAACAGTTGTCACAGTTGTGTGAAGTTCCATGCTGCTTCAAACGCTCCACTATCATTCCTTTCCCCAAAAAAGCCAGATTTACTGGACTTAACGACTACAGACCTGTCGTTCTCACACCTGTGGTCATGAAGTTGTTTGAGAGACTGGTGTTGGCCTACTTGAAGGACATCACTGCCCCCATCGTTGGATCCTCTTCAGTTTGCTTACAAAGCAAACAGGTCTGTGGATGATGCAGTCAGCATGGTAATGCATTATATTCCGCAACACCTAGATGGACCTAGGACTTATGCAATCTTGTTTGCAGACTTCAGTTCAGCCTTCAATACCATCATGCCTGACCTTCTCTCAGACAAACTGACCCAACTCTCCATGACAGACTGGCAGCAGCTAGTGAGGCTGGGTAAACTCACATTCAGGACACTCACAATCAGCACTGGCGCCCCTTAGGGATATGTGCTCTCCCCACTGATCTTCTCCCTGTATATGAATGAATTCACTGCAAAGTTCCTGAAATTTGCAGATGACACTAACGACCATCATCAGCCTCATACACAACAGCGATGAGTCTGATTACAGACAGGAGGTTAAAGGTGCAGTCACAACAACCTGGAGCTGAACACGCTCAAAACAGTGGAGATGATAGTGGACTTCAGGAGGAACCCCCTTGCACTCCCCCACTCACAATCATATACAGCACTGTGACAGCAGAGTCATTCAGGTTCCTGTGCACCACCATCTGTCAGGACCTGAAGAAAGGCACTCACATAAGCCCCTTTCACACTGCACGTTGGACCCGGCAAATTGCCGGAACATTGCCGGGTCGACTTCTGTGTGAAAGCAAACACGTCCCGGGATTGATTCCGGGATTGAACCCGGGTCGGGGACCTAGTAACATTGCTGGGTTCAGTCCCGGAACGAGCGCTGTCTGAACAAAAGCCAGAACTAATGCAGTGTCGTAGTGATGACGCGCGTTATCGCGCGACTCTTTTACCAGGTGTTTTGAAAGCAGATAAACGTCCGCGACGAAAAAATATGTGCAACCTGTAACGAAGCAGAGATCAGTTAGTTCCTTACTTTCCGCGCTGAAGCTGAGATCGTTCACCAGCTTAAGTAAAAGTTAACGTGCCTAATGTTTTCGACTCGTACATTACACTTCACAGCCTTATATCACGTGTCTTTACGGGACCTTTACGGGTTGTGTGTGAACGCACGCACATATTCCGGGTAATCACTGGCAGTGTGAAAGTGCAAAATCTAGCGACCCGGGTACAAATGCCGGGACACATTACCCGTGTATTTGCCGGAATCGCAGTGTGAAAGGGGCTATAGACTCCACTGCTAAAAAGGCCCAGCAGAGGTTGTACTTCCTTCGCCAACTGAGGAAATTCAGCCTGCCACAAGAGCTGCTGAAACAGTTCTACTCAGCCATCATTGAGTCTGTCCTATGTTCATCCATTACTATCTGGTTTGGTTCAGCTACCAAATCAGACATCAAGAGACTATAACGGATAGTCAGGACTGCTGAGAAGATTATTGGTTCCCCCTGCCCAACCTCCAAGGTCTTTACAATTCCAGAGTAAGGAAAAGGGCTAAGAAAATCACTTTGGATCCCACACACCCAGCTCACTCTGTCTTTCAACTGTTGCCTGCTGGTTGGTGCTACAAAGCACCGACAACCATAACATCCAGGCACAAAAACATTTTTCCCCGCAGGCTATATTCAGCCTGAACAATTAAAACTTTCATAACTATACATTGTCCATTATAACTCACACATTTATACATAGCATCTTAAAATTGTACATTTGTAAATTGCATATTTTTTAATATTGTATTATAATTTTTCTGTTGTTTTATTAAAACAGTGTTTCAACTTCTGTATTATAATTCATTATTTAATTTTCAGTTTTTCTTATATGTGTTATATTTCATCTCTACTGTCTAATTCCTATGTATGTCTGCACTATGTCTGTACTTTCTTTCTGCACTGGAAGCAACTGTCACAAAGACAAATTCCATGTGTGTGTAAATATACTTGGCAATAAAGCTCTTTCTGACGGACCTCTGACTTGAGCGTACAAGCCATTTGAAAGTTGTTGATTGAAATTTTCATTTGAACTTTTTCCATTTAGCTTGGGCGGAGTTTAAAGGGAAGCTTTCGGAGAATGGAAATTCAGACCCTGCATCCTGGAAAACTCGACTTCGCTGTGCCCTCAACAAAAGTCCAGAGTTTAGTGAGGTCACTGAAAGGTCACAGCTGGACATCTCAGAACCCTACAAGGTGTACCGCCTCGTACCACTAGAAGAACAAGGTAACCAATGGGTATGGAAAATATATGGATATTAACAGGGTTGCCAACTTTCACGCATTTGACATGAGATTACACTTTCAGGCCCTTCTCACTCTTCTTTAGTCTCTAAACATCTCGCCAATTAACAAAATGACATAAAATAAATCTCTAACTTATAGCTTGCATGTTCTGTTTGGTCTGTTCATTTCACGATGTCAAGTTGTCTTGAACGTCAAATCGGATACATTTGGGCTGTTTACTACATCAGGTACCCATAACAGTGCTTGTGCTGTTTCATGTGCTTGAGAGATGCTTTCCTCAGCGCATAAATTACATTACTCTTATATACATATTTACATTTCACAGAACAGTTTGCCATAATAATAGCAAGTAAGACTCGTTTTCTTTTTGGTTTATTAAAAAAAAATGACTGGTAATAATTCTGACTTGCTGGAAAATTATCTGATATCCTGAAGGATTTAAATTTATCATATTCTTTAAGTAATAATTGCTTTTCAGTCCCTCTCAGTCATCAATCGTCTACACGGTCATGGAAAGGGTTGTTAGACATGCATTTCCCAAATCTGCAATATTCAAGCAGTTTACACAATTTATACTTTGCATAGAAAAAAACCCCACTCATCCTGAGTTTTCCCCTTCAGAGGGTGCACAAAGGTAAAACAATAAAAGCAATCAGCTACTCCTTAACACAGATGCAGAATAACAATAATTTAATGTAATCTTGAACAAAGAAAAACAGGAAGTAGTTTAATAGACTTTTTTTTTTTTAAGCCGGAAACTCCTAGCTCAAAGAAGAGCTACTGTAGAGCCTAAACAAATGTAAAACAATAAGAGTAAAAATGATCTTTTTGGATCATCAAAACCCTTAAAAACCACTTACTAGAGATGTGTAAATGGCTGACTAATTGACTAGTTGTCAATAGTGAGGTTGGCTAGCTAGTTGGTTTGTAAGGTGTATTTGTGCAATCTGTTGTTTTTCTTTATGTTCTGTCTGTAATTTTTTTTTTTGTTTGTTTGTTTTTTTGAATGCAGAAATAGTATCCTGAAACATTAATTAAACAAACACAACTGGTTGATTATTAAAATTAGCAGATTTGCACATCCCTACAACTTTCATTTTCAGCAAAACGTCTGTGATAACTACACTGAATATGTAAAGGAATTACTTTTTGTTATTATCTAATTCATGTTCCTCTCATCATAGGAGTGTTGAAAGTAAAAAAAGAGAATGGACAGAAGCCAGTGAGGAACAGCAGAAGGAGACACAGTAAATCCGAGGAAGATGAGCTGCAGATTGCATGCAAAAAGATCAAAGAGGAGGTTTTTGTGCCCCAGCCCATCAACATGGTAAAAACATCCAGCACATCATAACTAATCACTGAGGAACTATGCCGTTCAAACTTGAATAAAGTTGCAATTTGCAGCATGCATGCAAATAGTGAAAGCCCGTGTTACAAAAGCATAATAATGAGTCAAGAACAAGCATTGAGAGACATTTTGCTTTCCACAGCTTGGTTTTGCAATGCAGAGTATGAGTCTACAATTAATTGGGCACTATTTCTGATTTTTACAGAGTGCACAGGAAATCATCCCACACACAGGAAGAGAGATCACACTCCATGCAGAGGTGGAGACAAACCCCTTAAAGACTGACACAAGTAATAATCTAATTTTACTCTATGAATTTTACCTTGGTGTTCAACTTGCATGGTTCTTTAGTGATTAATGTTGATAATGCAAAATTGGTGAATGATTTATTATCATTCTTCTCTTTCTTGAGACACTGAAGATATCCAGGTAAACTTCACCATTGAAGCTGTAGAGAAGAGAGGTGAATACAAATAACATTTGTGACCCGTGCTGGCAAAATGAGTTGGAATATGTGCATGGGCTAATTTTGAGCTACAGGGAAAAAAAAAAGTTGATTTGAGTTTTTTACAAAAATGAGTTCATTAAGTCCTTGTCTAGTGATCCAAATGCTCCAAATAATCATTTTAGATTTTTAATTACTTTTATTTGTACATTTTCTGAGAGGAGTACCTTTTCTCCGATTGTTTCTCGCACTGACTGTCATCCGAAGTCATCCCGATAAATATACACAGAATTACAGTATTTAAATATTCACACAAACATAATCTGTTATGTCTTAGGGGCTGTTTACACAACAACTTTTTCAGCCAAAAACGGGAAGCTTTTTATGCGTTTTGCGTGTTCGTTTACATGACAATGGCGTTTTGGGGACTGAAAACGCATTATTTTTGAAAACAGGTTCAAAGCGCAAGTTTTTGAAAACGCCACCGTTTGTCATTTCCGTGTAAACACCCAATACGTGAATCTTTGAAAACGTTGACATCATGCAAGTGCTAAGTACGAGTTAGGTTTGTAGACATGCGCAGTACGTGTCGATTTTAAAGGCAAGCGCGAACAAACATACACAACAATGGCAGAGTACATGGTAGTGTTGTTAAAGCTCAAGAGTTTGCTAATGCTTCTTCAGCAAAGTGTGGATTTACTTCACCAATATTACAACCAACAGCGGAGACGCATCATATACAACATATAATCGTCACTTCCCTACAGGTACTGTTTACTAATAAGGTGACAGCTCCAACTACTGGCCTGACATAGGTAATGCAGCGTTTTTGGTAAAGCGTTTTGAAAACCTTGTTGTGTATATGTTAAACTTTTTAAAAACGCAAGGGAAAAACTTGTCCGTTTTTGACTGCATCGTTGTTGTGTAAACGTTGCCTTAAATGAACATTTGGAGAACTGTTGGGGAAAAACATCTGATGTATATTAACATCTTAATATAAGCGGCCTCATTAATATTAATCTAACAATAAAAGAAATGAGGGAATCACTTGCTGCTCTTGATTGAACTGCTTTTGTAGTTTTAATAATCAATTTATTTGTAATTAACAGACCAAAGGGATTTTTACATTTCATTATTTTTTTTTCTTGAATGATTTTGTTTAGATGTAAAATGAAAAAGGTAATGCATTTTTTGTTTCTTTCTTATATTTGTTCTACTGTTTTATTTTTGCATCTGTTCTTATTTATTTAAAAATATTGTGATTATTAATATAGCAATTATTATTAAGAAACGAAGTGAAGGAAAAAATGCAGCGATGCAGGTGATTTTGCTTTGGAACCTTTCAGAAAACTTTAACTTGATTTTTCTCAAAATTGACTTTGCTGACATTTTTCGTATCATTCTGAAGGTCTTTTAATGGAGAATGTGAATGTGAAAATAACAAATTTTTAAAAGTGACTCATTTTGCCAGCATAGTACACATTTTATTTATTGATTAGTAAAACTCTTACCAAATGATTTCCTAAAACTCTTTTGTTCTTTCAGTGCTGCACTCTTTCCACATTACCGTTCTCTACATTGGTCAGGAGGTTCTGCGGCGAAAAGTAATGGGTAATGATGTTCGGATCGCTTACCTGCCTCCCACACCTGTTCTTCCATCTCCACTGTCTCTTAACGGCACTGGCTTCCATCGAATCCCTCTCCCAGACCCCCCATCAGACATGAGCTCTGACCCCAGCCTCGCCCCACGTTTGACCGCTCTTAACAAATTGCTACCCTTCATGGAGAGTGGAGTAGTCCTGACCTTGACAGGAGGAGCCATCTATGCCAAGCGCTTCTGTCAGGGACGGGTGTACTGGAGAGGACCACATAACACCACCACAGGACCCTGTAAAATGGAGAGAGCAGGCAAGCCCACCCAGCTGTTCAACAAGGATATATTCAAACAGGGTAAGTGTTTCACAAGCATATTTTGTGCACTGTATAAATAAAACCGGTCATTCAAATTTCTACGCTCTTATACTTCTTTGGCTTAAATGTACATTTAAAAGGCGTCAGTAACAAAATACCAGAAATATCTAGAAACTTGTTGAATCCATATGATTTTAGCTAATAAGATTGAATGGTAAATTCTTAATAAAGGATTGTAGCTGTGTAAGACTAAGGGCACAAATGTAATAATAGGTCCTGAATAGTGGTGGACCGATAAATTTGTGATTTTTAATTATCAGCAACGGCTTTTGTTTGGCCATTGTGTCGGAATTGGGACTTTTATTTTTACAACACTGAGAATGTCATTCTTCATTAGTGCACTGTCTCTGTTTAATTGCCTAATAAATTATTACACAGAACTATTAAATAAAGTAAACTATATACAAAAAGTGTAATGGCATTTGCTATTATACTTCTATTATTATTAATTATAAAAAGGCAAATGCTATATTACTAAATTATCTACTGTCAGCATTCAACAAATATGGATTTCTAACATTTAAACAAGTCTTTGAATATCTTTTAATATTTTATAAGCATTTAATTTGAAAGATTTTGCAATTTCATATGTGAGATGCTCTGAAGTATGCATTTGTAGACTGTATAAAAATGTGTGTACTGTGTGTGTAATGGCTGGTCCATGCCTATTGGATGTTGTCTGAGGGCACTATTGATTACAGTGATAAATTTCTTTTTATTCATACTTTTAACCATTTCTTTATTTGTGAAAAAAATTATAGTAAGATTACAGAATCACGAAGTTGCCATCTGAGGTATAAATCTTTTTTTTTTTTTATTGGGTTCAAATAATTTGTTATATAATATATTTTTAAATTATGTAACATTGTAACAAACGGTCCACTGAAGGCGAGTTGTGATGAACCCAAGTGCAGCTTTTATTTAAAGTCATCCAAACAAACAAAGAAAGACTTGACTTGGCACGAACAGGACAAACTCACCAAAAGCAGGTTACAACATCAGTACTCAACAGGAGACAATGGCAACATGAAGGCTATTTATATCGAACAATCAGGGTCACATGACAGGAACCAACCAATAAAAGAGACAGGACACATGACTAAGACAACCAATGAGAACATGACACATGAACCAAAGAACCAATAGCAGGATAACATGAGGGTAAAAGAATCACATGACTAGACAGGAACCATGACTAAACTCCAAAATAAAAGACCTGAAAACATGAACATGAAACAAAACCCAAAAACCCGTTACAAAAATAAATACTGATTTAATTTCAGCAATTCTAGATGTGGTTTTTGGATATGTTTTTGCTATTTACATTAAATAGTGTAATATCATAAATGTTTGCTTTATATTGGCCATCAGCCACCCTGCTCTCGAACATCAAAAATCTATATCAGTCAAAAACTAGTCCTAAATGTAATTAAGGCCCTAAAAGTAATGAAGGCCTTACATGCAATGCTGTCAAGTCAGGGTTTGGGTTCACAATAACTTTAAACACAATAACAAATATATAGTTTATAGTTTTCAGTAGCCCACTTCCATTTTATGAAATAATGTGTTTGCATCATTGTGTGAATTATTATTATTATTATTTTAAATGGTGAGAATAGTGATTGATATATATTGAAGCCAGAAGAATCATTTGATTTGTGCCCTTACCATGATAGAAGATAACCCATCTCATGGCACAAGATTTTAGTCATACTGCTCACTTTCTTTAAAGGTTAATGCATGAATCTTTAGTCATTTAGCCCCCCAATGAGAATGCCAGGGGTGACTGTGGCAAGGATCAACAAGCAATTTGAAAGTTAAAGGAATACTCCACCCCAAAATGAAAATTTTTTCATTAATCACTTACCCCCATGTCGTTCCAAACCCGTAAAAGCTCCGTTCGTCTTCAGAACACAATTTAAGATATTTTGGATGAAAACCTGGAGGCTTGAGACTGTCCCATAGACTGCCAAGTAAATAACAATGTCAAGTTCCATAAAAGGTATGAAAGTCTGAAAATCTGCCATCAGACTTGCAATCTGGGTTATATGAAGTGACAGGAACACTTTTTGTAAGCGAAGAAAACAAAAATAATGACTTTATTCAATAATTCCTTTGTCAACGGTCTCCTCTGTGTCTCTTCATATCACTGTATGCTGTGTATGATCTTTTGTGTTATACGGTCTACAAGGATGCACTGTTTCTACGTGTATTTAGCTTTGATTTTACATAAAACAGCGCATCCTTGTGGCGGGGATGACACAAAAGAGCATACACAGCATACAGTGATAGGAGGAGACACAGAGGAGACCGTTGACAAAGGAATTATTGAATTAAGTCATTATTTTTGTTTTCTTAGCTTACAAAAAGTGTTCCCGTCGCTTCATATAACCCAGATTGCACGTCTGATGGCAGATGGAGTATTCTGACGACGACTTTCATACCTTTTATGGACCTTGACACTGACAGTCTCAACCCTCCAGGTTTTCATCCAAAATATCTTAAATTGTGTTCCGAAGACGAACGGAGCTTTTACGGGTTTGGAATGACATGGGGGTAAGTGATTAATGACAAAATTTTCATTTTGAGGTGGAGTATCCCTTTAACAATGATCTTCACACCTAAAGTTGAAATTAGAAACACAGTTCTTTCCTCCTCTGATTTCCTGAATTTTGAAATGATTACAGCATTAATTTAAAAATTCTTTGTTCCTCTCAGAGCTGGATTCTTTCCGCAGTGGAGGAAAACAACCTCAAAGTGAGATCACGCTGTGTTTTGGAGAAGAGCTGCATGATGGAGATAACATTGATGATAAACACATCATCATTAAGGTACAGACCAAATGTCAATGCAGCAATATCTTTTGTTTCATGTGCTGGTAATTTTCTGCTTGAACATTGTCCAGTCATTTTAAAGACATTTCTGTTAACTGTAAAACACAACACAATGGAGTCCAAAATTCAAAATGCAGGTGAAACAAAAAAGAGGTGAAACAAGAAAAGTGTATGAATCATATGCAGACATCATCTCATTCACACTAGTACACAAAAACTTGCCACTTGGATCTTGCATATTGAGACCATTTGTGTTGCAACATATTTGAGTGTTTTGAATTGAACAGAAGCATGAATGAGAGTTTTTGAGATATGGCAGGGAAAAAAAATACATTTCCACCAGCATGATTCATTTTTTCTTCTTTTTTGCTTTCTCCAGATCTCTATCCCCTGGGTTGAGTCACAGATAGAAGAGGTCAAGACCCTCAGAGAATCTATTGCAATTTTCAAAAGTTTTGCCAGCCAGTCTCCTACAGAGGAAGTGACGCGGAAGTATTGAAGTAGTAACAAACCTCTAAGATAACACTTTCTGCATTCTTGACATTAAGGATCAAAATGAAGATGAACAACTATATATATGGCATGACTTGAGACAACTTGTATAAACACTTTCCTGTAGGTAACTTGTGGAAATAAACACTGTAATTATTAGTTGCTTCAAATACATAAAATATATAGCCATATAGTAGTTAAATCCACATATTTATAAAGTAATATAAAACATGTATTTTCTCAATATAGAATTGTATGTTACACTGCAAAATGTAAGAACAAAATATTTTGTGTCATTTGTACCACTATGCATATCCCACACTCTTAAAAATAAAGTTGCTTCACGATGCCATAGAAGAACCTTTTTGTCTAAATGGTTCCATAAAGAATCTTTAACATCTGAAGATCCTTTCTGTTTCACAAAAGGTTCTTTGTGGCAAAAGAAGATTCTTCAGATTATAAAAAGGTAAGAAAGAGATAGTTATTTAAAGAACATTTGACTGAATGGTTCTTTGTGGAACCAAAAATGGTTCTTTTATGGCGTCGCTGTGAAGTACCTTTATTTTTAAGAGTGCATCTGGCCTAGTGGAGTCTAAGTAAAGATGTTTAAACTCATCAAATGCATTAATAACAATGTACATGGTTTACTACAAATGGATTGTTAAATCACCTTGTACATTTTCATCTAACACTAATGTTTCACTGAATTTTTCAATTGTTTTGTAAATAAATTAATCAGTGGCAATAAATGATGTTATCACTTGCCTTGTTCTCTGATGCTGGCAGTCTCAGTCGTAATGGCAGAAACTGAGATTCTATCCATGAAAAATGAGTTTGAGGCTACTTGTTTTAGATTTTAGTCACCAGTAGCCATGCAAACACAATTACCATGCAGGTATCTGGTGTAATGCACTTTTTTAAGGGATCCAAATTTCAAAATTGCTGGAACTCAGTTCTGTTTGTGCTGATTTTCTTCTTCCTCCTATTCTCTTTTTTAATTCTGCCCTAAAAGTGTACCGGCATCAGAGACTAAATTTTAAAAACTCCAAACATGGCAAGATGGTCACAATCATGTGCATCTGCTTGGGCCCACAGAAACCAATCAGTGTGACACTAGGTGGCGCTATAGAGAGCTGCAAGGATGAAATATTTTTGTAGGCCAAAACCCTGGAAGTGAGTATTTTAGCACTTCCAGCTTCATAGGTCTGAAGTCCATGGATTTTTTTGAAGTTTTTCTTTTTTGTTTTTTTTTCTTTGGCTAAATGGCCGAAATAAGGTCTGTGGTTAACACAAGCTCAAGATTTCTCAAGTGTTATTCTATGGCATAAAATGTATCTGAATAAGCATGATTCATTCTTGTATGTGTCATGCAAAAAGGTCATTGATAACAAGTGGTAAAATGGGAATACAGAGGTTGTTGGGACATTAAAACTCATCTACTCACAAGTCTGCTTTTACTGCCTTATTGTGTTTATAATTGTGCACTTGCAAACTATTCTAGCTCAAAGGGTAAACTTTTTCTTTAAATAAAGACTGTAAGAATTGTGGAACGTTTAGAGATGGTGACAATAGTCTTCTGATTGTACTGTAGTTTCTAGTTTGTTTATAGCCAATTGCATAGACGTCAAAGTTCATTAAAGTTATGATCATTTGTGAAGACTATCATAAAGAAACAAAACATGTAAGAATCGTGAAATTTTGCTGGCTACAAAAACTAATTTTAAACAATAATCCAAAGGTCAATGGAAACATCCTATTGGGTTTTTAATCAACGGAACCAGGGTGACGCTAACTTTCGGGTTGCCCTACAAAAAAATACTATCACTACAGCACTCTAAGGCAGTTTTTGATCATAACTGTGGAATCCTAAAGGCTAGTAACAAATTGTTTTTCCCCTGAATCCTTGAGTCAAGCCCTAACAAATGTCCTTTCAGTAATATCAGATTATATTTCCGTCTATAAAATTATTCAGCCATTTTGAATTTACTGAAAATCATACTTTTTCAAACTCCTCCTAGGCCCTTGATCTAATCTTCACTAAATTTTGCATATAGTAGCTAGGGACAATGCTGGCACAAAAAGTTATCAAAAACTTATTGATTTGTCAAAGCATTGTAAGTCACAAATTGACTTGAATCTTCCGACTGCAATGTCCAAAGTTAAAAAGATCATAAGATACTCTGGGAACACACTCCATGTTGCATCAGAATTGCACCTGTAGGGGACCAATTATCTATTAACCAAACCGTTTCAGTACCAGTTGACTTTCAATGCATGGACCCAAAAAAAAAAAAAACCCCACTGAGAAATTTTCTAAATATTTTATTTTATGTTCCACAGATTCAGGTTAGTCATACAGGTTAGGAAATGCAAACATCAGCAGTACTGGAGTGGAAAAAAGGGATCAGAACAGCAAATATAAGCTCCAGACAGACCTGAAGATTCACATATTGTAGGACACACCTTGCATGAATCATACACTCACACAACTCTGAGCTGATTTCCTCTCAGTTTGCTGAAAGGAATCGTCTAAATTATTAGAGACTGGATTAGCTCACAACAACCTTCATATAGTTAAAGCTGAATAATACACTACTTCATGACAACATAAAATCTCTTGAAACTTTTCTGTAAAATGGAGAACCCCATGTAATGACAGCACCTGAGGACCATACGTAGTTTCATTACAGATTAATTTAATGTTTAGATAGATGGATATCTAGATCTTAAAAAACTAACCAATTAATGACAGACGATCAAAGTGGTCAAACTAAGAAAAAATATGCTGCTTGTATGCTGCTTGAGTCCCCCTCAATTGTGTTTGTGCTAATTTTTAGGGTCAAAGCACCAAATCATACCAAACTAAAGACGATGGTTCTTTTTGCATATATTGAGGACATCATGTATATAATGTGTCAAAATGAAATACGATACACTGAGTCAAATAATCGTGAAAACACAATTTTGAGGCAACACAGAGGGGAAAAAAACTATGACGTGAGCAGACTTAGTCTATATGGTTAAACATTTCCATTGGCTGGGGAGACCAGCTCCATGATCTTGGCATTGAGTTTCTGATTGGTCCAATCTTTTGTGATGTCATCCAAATGGCTGTCAAAGTCCACCAATAGAGCCTGATCACCAGAGCTGAACAGCTGATTAACAATGGAACAGGTTTCTTCCCACTGCCGAAGCATTATTCTAAAGAATACACATCATTAATTGATTGCACTGCATCATTTACCATCAACAAAGCTGCTAATTTTTTTAGATTTGTCTTACGTGTGTTTGTCTTTAAGAGCCCAGCGGGCGTCTTTACGCTCATACATCACGATCGGAGGAACACGGCAGCCTGGAAACATCTTTTCTCCGTCAATCTGAAGCACAAACATTTTTTTCCCATTAAAACAAAAGGACTATTCCAATTAACTTTTGCACCAAGGTGACAATTTCTTAATTACCATAAGCAACACGGCATTGTTACACTGCTCGAAGATCTTCTCTGCTATCTTCAATGCACATGGTGTAGGGCTGGAAAAAACAAACAAAAAACTGTGCGTGAAAAGTAAAATGCAGAGAAAATAAGGAACTCGGGTAAGATGAAAAAAGATGGAGGAGTACCTGCTGTCTGAGGCACAAGCATTGGCTTGATAATATCCCACAATCCTTTGCTGTGTTTGCGAACACCAAACGTCGACCTACAACAGGAAATATTGACATGTAGTCTATAAAAGAAGCATTTAAACTTTATATTTAATCATTTAGCAGGGACATTTATCCAAAGAGACTTATAAAAGAGGAATACAATGTCAAAAAAAGGAAAAGAAAATCAAAAACTTAAATATTGGATTTTCATAAGATTATGTAAATATATTAACCATCATTTATAGAGTACTTTCTTTAAGTGGCTGACTGAATTAAAATTATTTTGACTTCTGTCAAAGAAATGAACAAGATTTAGATCCTATCGAAAGTTATTCTTTAAATATTATATATATATATATATATATATATATATATATATATATATATATGCATATTGTAAATCTCTCTCTCTTTTGGCATAGATTAATTTTTTTAATCTAGATTAATCTCACTGTAATCTTGGAATTAATCTAGATTAAAATGGCTAATTTGAATTCTTCCGAAAGCATTCAAATTATGTTCAATAAAATGTACTTGTTAGTACTGATAGAGCTGTGCTGCACTCAAACATAGTAGTTTGACGACGACTCTTCCCCTGCGCTACATTACTTGGCCCGGCATCTTCCGCATTAGCTAAGGGATGCTTTGCGTTTTGGTGGTACTTGAGACTGGAAGAACTCCTACAGTAAACTAATTCCGCATTGCACAAGTTGCAAACAACCTTACGCCTGTTTCACACATACTCCGTCTGCAGTGCGTATGCGTTGCGTTTTTTTTTACGCACCTGTTGTGGTCCGTCAGTGCGTTCCAGGAGCGGTGCGTCTGCAGCACATGACAGCGCATTGTTCGCGGTAAAAAATTAACATGGAGTGACACGGAAATGCAGTAATTTCACAATAAATGTATACTAATTAAAGCCTACTGTGTTTCACACGCAACACATGGGTTTTTGGCTATGATTATGAAAGACTGTTAGTGGTCTGTGATAAGAGACAATTTTTTTTTTTAACATGGTTTGAAATATAGAATGATGAACAAATGTTGTGTTTGTGGACTAAACAGCCGGGGATCAGTAGCGGACTGCAAACGCGTCCTGTGTGAAAGCACAATGAGTCCGTGCTGCTTCTGCACCACACACACACACAAGGACTGCATACGCACTGCAGACGGAGTATGTGTGAAACAGGCGTGAGTCTTGTTGAGGTTTTTTTTGGGAATCTTGGTAATTTCTCAGTAGGCATACACACAGGTTCGAAGACTCGTTCTCGCCTCCTACAGTGCAATTCGTCTAGGTATACATTCGCGCTAAACTATCACGGTGAAAGTCATCATAGCTTGCGTAGTATAGACCCAGCTCCCAACCCAACTTTGAGAATAGATTAACGGCGATATTTTTTTTTATCGCCCGATGAGAGTCTCACATTAACGCAGCACGTTAACGGCGATAACGGCCCACCACTAATATATATATATATATATATATATATATATATATATATATATATATATATATATATATATATATATATGTGTGTGTGTGTGTGTGTGTGAGTTTGTGTTTTATATTTATGTGAGTTAAAATTTGTCACTAAGTTTTTGTCTATTGACAGAGCATGATTTTTGATTTTTCTTTTTTGGCAATTTATGACCAGCAAGTGAGACTGCATGAACAGTAGCTGGATCCCATCATTTTGAAGATTCAATACACTTCAAATACAGTGTACAGAAGCTCAAATATGCTTGCTTGTCACGTGAAAACAATCCTTTTGAGGCTTGAGAATGTTGAGACTTTCAATAAAAGAACAAAAATAAGAGAGAATAATAAAATAACTTCATTTTGTGTTCCCAAAATAATTCATATACGTTTAGAACAACACAAGTGTGAGTAAATTATGACAGATTTAATTTATTTTAGTGAACTACCCCTTTAAGGGACACGGTCAACCAAAGCAAAATGAGTTCAGTTTAAGGAAGTCCTACAGTAAATGTGTTTCATGTATTCTCATTGAACAATTTTGCATTCATGACCCTTTTGAATCTTAAATGTGCTGTATGTACGTTTTTGACTTTACCAAAGCATAAAAATACCATAATATGTTTGCAGATAGTTAAGAAACATGCTAAGTTAACATACTTGTTTATCTGAAAAACAATGCTACAGTCAGTTATTCTCCTTCGAAAATTTGCGTTCCGGGCCGGAATGTCGGTCTGTGTTTTGGTTTATGAAACCCACCCACTGCCAATTTACCCAATTGTATTTCGGCACACCAGCTTGCCAGTTGGCGGAAAAGACCGATTTTTCCACTGCAAATATTCATTAAAAGCACACTTACCTGTGTAAGAGCCAGCTGTGTGATTGGAGCCAGAGACAAGTGTGTGTGGAGCAGTGGCACACAGTCTGTGATGCATACGGCTCCCCCTGCTGCACTGGAGGACAGCAGCAGGCCGTTCACACTGCATCGAGGAAACTGACTTGCATGTAGGTACATTTTGGCATAAGCCAGACAGGACAACTCCACCTCACCCATCTGAAAACAACCCACAAGGGGGGGAAAGGGGGTCATAATTTTATCACTAGATGCTGTAGATAACACTAGATGTTCACAGTACTATTAATTGCAAGTAGATTTGGTTATTCAGGTCATATAAGGAATATTTTTGTGCATGTAAATACAGTCTTGTAAAAGGGCTGTAATGTCTTCTTGGACCTGGAACACAAGGGATCCAATGATCAATATTTTATCTTGGTGTTTTTGTTCATGTGTTTAATGGTCATAAATAACTCAGACTGCAGATGAGCAGAAAAAGTTACACGGCTGAAACTAAATTTAAGCGTGTCTTACACAAAGTTGAACAAATCAGTCTCTGTTTACATGTCCTCTCTGTGTTGATATTGGTGTTTTACAGGTAATCCAGTCTTCCACCACAATCCAATGACATGAAGGATAGATGACATTGGAGACAGTAGATTGCCCTAAAGTAGGAGTGTGAGTGTGAATGTGTGTAATATGTCTGTGTGTGTGTGTTAGCCCTGTGATGGACTGGCCATCTGTCCAGGGTGTTTCCCTGCCTTTAGCCCGAGATGCTCCAGCATCCCTGTGACCCTACATTAGACCAAATGTTTTTTTGGAAGATGGGTGACAGGATGCAAAATGACTGAACATGCAAAATTCCGAGCTCATCAAAACAAACTGCCGACTAAATCAATCTAGATTGTTATACTGCAACCCTCAAAATCGATGGCCAGCAAAGGAATCATACCAGTTTAAGTAAGCAGAAACCGTTTAAACACTTCTCGTGTGTGAACGGGTTGTAGGATGCTCTACGTTCATAAAGGTTGGTGAAACGCCTTGATATCATCTGAAGATAACACTTAATTCAAACAGGTAATGTCTTTAAATGAGCATATCTATTACTAAAGTTGACAGGGCTTCCAGCCTGATTTCAATCAAGTCTTTCCACACTATGAAGAAACATCGTCATAAATCTACAGAAGAACACTTACCTTTGTGTGTTTATGCTTTTTCAGTAATCAAATATGAAATCCCAATTATTTAATCAAACACATTAAAACAAGAATATTTGACTGTTTACTTCATGAGAACTGAGGGGAACGGACATCGAGGGTAACTGCAGCGTCCTTTTCTTCGTGACGCCACTGTCATCCTCGTGCATATGTCGCACGTTACTGCCGCCTGCAGGTCCTTAGTGGAACATACCTATAATCAACTGTTTTGGCTTTGTTTTTGAACCATCAGGGTGGGCAAACAATGCATATCCTGTGTTCAAAGTCTTTAAATTACAACTTAGCAAATTACAATAAAAACTGCTGCAATCAATGTTAAAGGAATAGTTCACCCAGAAAATTAAAATTTGCTGAAAATTTACTGAAAGGGTTAGAATAAATGTATTTTATTCATTATTTTATATGGTTTGTCTATTACTGAATATAATCAGATATCACTAATAGGCTTTGAAGTGGAAGATGAGTTTCTAAAACAATGACTGACACATTTTAAATCAAGTTTTGTAGTTATTTTTTTTTTAATGTTTTATTCATTTTGTTCTGCAGAAACAAAACTGCATTCTCTAATTCATGTCAAAATACTAGGGGTGTAACGGTACACAAATATGACAGTTTGGTACGTACCTCGGTTTTAACATCACAGTTCGGTATGATTTCGGTAGAGCAGGGGGAAAATCTTTTTTTTTTTTTAATGGTTTACTGAACAAGTTGCTCTTTCTTGAAATACATTCAGATATAGTTTAAATTTTCTTAGTGATGCAAATCTACCTCAGCTTATGCTTAAAACTTTAGGGAGCACTTTTACATTATAAGATTACAATTAGGCCTAACAACTTAACCAAAACATAAAGCCACAAGGATGTTTTATTTCAAATCAAAGCTAAATACACGTAGAAACAGCGCATCCTTGTGTGGATAACACAGAAGAGCACACACAGCATACGGTGATATGGAGAGACACAGAGGAGACTGTTGACAAAGGAATTATTGAATAAATCGTTATTTTTGTTTTCTTTGCTTACAAAAAGTGTTCCCGTTGCTTCATATGACCCAGATTGCATGTCTGATGGCAGATGGAGTATTCTAACAACGACTTTCATACCTTTTATGGACCTTGACACTGTTATTTATTTGGCAGTCTATGGGACATCCACAGGGCTCCAGGTTTTCATCCAAAAATATCTTAAATTGTGTTCTGAAGACGAACGGAGCTTTTACAGGTTTTTTATGGAATGGGGGTAAGTGATTAATGACAAAATTTTCAATTTGGGGTGGAGTATCCCTTTAAAGTATATTGGAGTATCATGTAAATACACATAAACGTGAATAGAGCGTCAAATTCGCGTCTACCTCGTCTAGTTTGCCGCTTGAACTTTTTGAATGCATTCGTGCGTCTAGAGCGAAATGAGTGACTCCTTAGCAGGCTCCTGATTGGTTAACGCGGCGCGAATTGACGCCAAAGTTAAAATTTTTCAACTCGGGCGTCAGACCCGAATTTGCTTCAAACGCGTAAATGCACAAAAAGCACCATTCGCGCGTAATGCGCGTATCGCTCGAATTCGCGTCTACCGTGCCGGGCTAAACGCCTCATTTGCGCCGCGAAACCTCCAGACGTGTCTTTACATTGACTTAAAATTGAAATCATTCACGCCAGATGCTCTATTCGCGTTTGGTGTGAACGCGGCATTATGATCGCGTTCACTCATGCTCCGCTCTGCACAAATCAGCGGGGTGTCACGGCTCAGACACGGGAACCGGAGCTGATCGTGGCCCCTCTAGTCAGTGCTTGTGTTGGGATTATATCAGCACATTTCTGAACCGTCCCAGAAGCGGCTCTCCAAGGCGTTTATACCGCGATCTGTCATGTCACATCAAAGACTCTCAAAACGCCATTTGTTATTTGAATTTCCTGAGAAAAAAAAACAAAACAAAAAAAAAACTGTATTAGTTTGGTACACATACGTACCGAACCGAAAGACCCGTACCAAAACGGTTCAGTACGAATACGTGCAACGTTACACCCCTACAAATACCCAGCTAAAAATGCTGCCAGATTGTAGGTCCAATGTAGGTCCTCCCGCTCGTGTCTAAGCGACGCCAGCAGTGCAGCAATTCTATCAATCTGGTGCAAGGGAAGAGGAAAAATAAGAAAGAAATTGAGCGAGATAAGGGTAAGGAATCATCTGAACATGTAAGAAGGATACGAGTTGTATATGTGACCAACCCGCAAGCTGCTCTTCAGTTGTCTTGCCTAAGACTTCAAGAAACCTGTGCCACTCCAGAAGTGATAGAGAGCACCCTGATCAAACGTCCAGATAGCTTTCCTTGTCTCTCTTCAAAAGATCACAGAAAACTTAAATAGCTTGGTGACCTTCGTATGGAGTTGCTTCATCTCTAAAGGAGATGAATACCTGCCTGGATTGACTTATCTTGATACCCTCCGTGGTATTAATCCTATAATTGAGAAGTTGCCTGTGAACCTGCAGAAATGGTTGTGTGCTGTCTCACGATACAAGGATGAGAACAAGTTTAGCTTTCCCCATTCTCATTCTTTACACATTTTTTTTGCAGTGAGGCCAAAGCCTGGAATGATGCTAGTTTTATGCTCTCAAAAAGTAGTCACACTTTCAACAGAAATGAAAGTATTCTGTTCAAGTACAGTATTTCCAAAGCCCCTGTGTCAATGCACAAGACAGACATGTCTACAAATGCTGAGTTGGAATTCTTGCAATATTAAATACTGCCCTCTTCATAACAAATTGCGTCCTCTGCAGAAGCCTTCAGAAGAAAATCATTAACAGAGTGCAATAACCTCTTTTTAAGTGTTGCTCTCCAAATCATTTGGCCAGGAAAAAAAAAAGTGAAAGTGACATGACATAGAGCCAAGTATGGTGACCCATACTCAGAATTCATGCTCTGCATTTAACCCATCCAAACTGCACACACACAGACACACCATGAGCACACACCCGGAGCAGTGGGCAGCCATCTATGCTGCGGTGCCCGGGGAGCAGGTGGGGGTTCGGTGCCTTGCAAGGGCACCTCAGTCATGGTATTGCCGGCCCGAGACTCAAACCCACAACCTTAGGGTTAGGAGTTAAACTCTCTAACCACTAGGCCATGACTTCCCCATGGGAAGTGCACTGAATGTAAGTCTGATAGATATTGCACAGCCATGCATCCTGACATTGCTCCATTCCCTTCTACATCTTCTATGCAAGAACCAGCCACTGCAGGGCAAGACAGTGTTGCTCCTGAGGTAACTTCAAGATGTACAGAAGTTTGTGGAGAAGGTATTCACCGTGATAGTGTGCTAAAATGTGTTTGGTGCATGTCTTTCCTCAAGGTCAACCAGAATGCTCCATAGATGATCAGTGTAATCAGTCACTTGCCAAATCGGGGTTCTTCCAATTCATAGTTTTCAGTCATGTCATGTGACTGGCTTGAAGACCTGGGGCACAAAACATCCATAGAACTGCAGCACTAGCCTGTCAAATTTCCATCTGTTCCAATCCAAAAATATTTAGATCACCTCTCAAAAGAATAAAACAAAGATATGTGAACAAAATGCAAGTTTTGGCCATTAGCAATCGATATAAAGCACCCGCCGCAATATTTCAATCATTAAAAACAGCGGGGCATTCTAAAACATTTAATGTGAAAACATATGTGACTGTCCCATAGACTGCCAAGTAAGTTACACTGTCAAGGTCCAGAAAAGTATGAAAGACATCGTCAGAATAGTCCATCTGCCATCAGTGGTTCAACCGTAACGTTATGAAACGATAAAAATACTTTTTTTAAGCGAAGAAAACAAAAATAACTACTTTATTCAACAATTCCTTTGTCAACAGTCTCCTCTGTGTCTCTCCATATCACCGTATGCTGTGTATGCTCTTCTGTATCAGCCACACCACAAGGATGCTCTGTTTTCTTTCAAATCAAAGCTAGATAAACGTAGAAACAGCGCATCCTTGTGGCACGGCTGAAACAGAAGCACATACACAGCATACAGTGATATGGAGAGACACAGAGGCTTTTACGGGTTTGGAACGACATGGGGGTAAGTGATTAATGACAAAATTTTCATTTTGGGGTGGGGTATCCCTTTAAGGGCTACTGGCAAGTGTCTTTGAGAAATCCATATTCTGAGATATCTGCATTTGTGACACCAGATCATTTTATGCAGTACAAGGTTCTAACGTTATGCTTCAACCAATCTGAGAGTGTGCCCTAGCTACCTTTGGTGTGCCTGAGCTGGATAGTGTGTTTGTTGTAAACTATAGAGCTATCTGAGTGGTTTATTTTGAAACTGGTGTTGCTGAGCATTTTTGTGTGTCTGCCCTGGGACCTGGAGAAGGCAGTCCTCTCAGCATCTCCTCGCTATTTTTGTTACATACCTCTTCTTATCCCTAGATTTTTTAAAGGGGTGCATAACAAAGGTACACACATTGTAGGATGGGGGATTGTGGTTACATGAATCGTAGGTAGTGGGGGCTTCTATTCTGCCCTCACTTTGGTGTCTCTCTTCCCGAAGTTAGACAGATAGATAAAGTCTTTCCAACACTTAGACTTGTGGGAGAATGCGCTTTATCCCACACCACGTTGACTGTACAGTCGTGGCCAAAAGTTTTGAGAATTACATAAATATTAGTTTTCAAAAAGTTTGCTGCTAAACTGCTTTTAGATCTTTGTTTCAGTTGTTTCTGTGATGTACTGAAATATAATTACAAGCACTTCATACGTTTCAAAGGCTTTTATCGACAATTACATGACATTTATGCAAAGAGTCAGTATTTGCAGTGTTGGCCCTTCTTTTTCAGGACCTCTGCAATTCGACTGGGCATGCTCTCAATCAACTTCTGGGCCAAATCCTGACTGATAGCAACCCATTCTTTCATAATAATTTCTTGGAGTTTGTCAGAATTAATGGGTTTTTGTTTGTCCACCCGCCTCCTGAGGATTGACCACAAGTTCTCAATGGGATTAAGATCTGGGGAGTTTCCAGGCCATGGACCCAAAATTTCAACATTCTGGTCCCTGAGCCACTTAGTTATCACTTTTGCCTTATGGCACGGTGCTCCATCGTGCTGGAAAATGCATTGTTCTTCACCAAACTGTTGTTGGATTGTTGGAAGAAGTTGCTGTTGGAGGGTGTTTTGGTACCATTCTTTATTCATGGCTGTGTTTTTGGGCAGAATTGTGAGTGAGCCCACTCCCTTGGATGAGAAGCAACCCTACACATGAATGGTGTCAGGATGCTTTACTGTTGGCATGACACAGGACTGATGGTAGCGCTCATCTTTTCTTCTCTGGACAAGCCTTTTTCCAGATGCCCCAAACAATCGGTAAGGGGCTTCATCGGAGAATATGACTTTGCCCCAGTCCTCAGCAGTCCATTCACTATACTTTCTGCAGAAGATCAATCTGTCCCTGATGTTTTTTTTTTGGAGAGAAGTGGCTTCTTTGCTGCCCTTCTTGACACCAGGCCATCTTCCAAAAGTCTTCGCCTCACTGTGCGTGCAGATACATTTACATTTACATTTAATCATTTAGCAGACGCTTTTATCCAAAGCGACTTACAAATGAGAACAGTAGAAACAATCAGATCAACGAGAGAACAACAACGGTATACAAGTGCTATGACAAGTCTCAGTTAGTCTAGTACAGAACACGTAGCCAGGGGTTTTTTTTTTTTTTTTTTTTTGAATATTATAGACAAGAAGAAGAAGGTGGTTAGTAGTATTATTTGTTTGTTTGGTGGAGGAGAAGATGATTATTTTTTTGTTTTTTTAAATGAGTAAAGACTCAGCTGTTTGAATTGAGATCGGGAGGTCATTCCACCAGCTGGGAGCAGTCCAGGAAAAAGTCTGTGAGAGTGATTTTGAACCTCTTTGGAATGGCACCACAAGGCGTTGTTCACTTGCAGAGTGCAGACTTCTGGAGGGTGCGTAAGATTGAACTAGTGAGTTTAGGTAAGTTGGCGCCGTGCCAGTGGTCGTTTTGTAGGCAAGCATCAGTACCTTGAATTTGATGCGAGCGGCTACTGGTAGCCAGTGTAACCTGACGAGGAGAGGAGTAACATGAGCTGTTTTTGGCTCATTGAAGACAACCCTCGCTGCTGTATTCTGGATCAGTTGTAAAGGCTTGATAGTACATGCAGGAAGGCCCGCCAGGAGAGCATTGCAATAGTCCAGTCTGGAGAGAACAAGAGGTGGACAAGTTGGGTGGCTTGCTCTGACAGGAAGGGTCTAATCTTCCTAATGTTGTATAACGCAAATCTGCAGGACCGGGTCGTTGTAGCAATATGGTCTGTGAAGCTTAACTGATGATCCATCACAACTCCTAGGTTTCTGGCTGTCCTGGAAGGAGTTATGGTTGACGAACCCAGCTGTATAGAGAAGTTGTGATGAAACGATGGGTTAGCTGGAACCACCAGCAGTTCAATCTTAGTAAGGTTGAGCTGAAGGTGATGGTCATTCATCCAGCTAGAAATGTCACTCAGACAGGCTGAAATGCGAGCAGCTACCGTCAGGTCATCTGGTTGGAATGAGAAGTAGAGTTGAGTGTCATCAGCGTAGCAGTGATAGGAAAAGCCATGCTTCTGAATGACAGATCCTTATGACGTCATGTAGATGGAGAAGAGAAGCGGTCCAAGTACTGAGCCTTGAGGAACCCCAGTAGCAAGTTGTTGTGACTTAGAAACTTCACCCCTCCAAGACACCATGAAGTATCTATCAGAAAGGTAGGAGTTAAGCCACTGGAGTTCGGTTCCAGAGATGCCCATCTTTCTGAGAGTGGACAGGAGAATCTGGTGATTAACGGTGTCAAAAGCAGCAGACAGGTCCAGCAAAATGAGTACTGAGGATTTTGAAGCTGCTCTTGCCAGTCGCAGGGCTTCAGTAACCGAGAGCAGGGCAGTCTCAGTTGAGTGGCCACTTTTGAAGCCAGATTGGTTGCTGTCCAGGAGGTTGTTCTGTACAAGAAACATAGAGAGCTGGTTGAACACAGCTCATTCGAGTGTCTTTGCAATGAATGGAAGAAGGGATACCGGTCTGTAGTTTTCTAAAAGTGCTGGATTTAGAGATGGTTTCTTCAGCAGTGGGCTTACCCGAGCCTGCTTAAATGCTCTCCGTCTCTGAAAGGTTGGAGAGAAGGAGGAGAAAGAGTGAGCATAAGTCGTTGTGAAGTTATCCTCAGTGTGCGGTGTGGAGAATTGGTCACTGATGGTTCTTGTCTTATTTGTGAAGAAAACTGCAAAGTCGTCAGCTGTAAGAGTCGATGGAGGAGGAGGTGGAGGTGGATTAAGAAGAGAAGAGAAGGTTTTGAAGAGTGTCCGGGTGTCACAACAGTTGTTAATCTTGTCGTGGTAATATGATGTTTTAGCAGTGAAGACGTTTGCAGAGTAGGAAGAGAGGAGAGACTGATACACACTGAGGTCGGTAGAGTTTCTTGATTTATGCCATTTCCTCTCTGCAGCCCTGAGTTTAGAGCGATGTTCACGGAGTACATCGGACAGCCAGGGGGCAGATGGGGTGGTGCGTGCTGGTCTAGACGACAGTGGGCAAAAGTTGTCCAAGCAAGAGGTTAGAGTGGAACAAAAAGTGTCCGTAGCACTGTTCGTGTCCAGAGCTGAAAACTGTGAGAGTGAAGGAAGTGAGGATGAAACCACAGAGGATAGGCGAGATGTAGAGAGCGTAGGTTCCGTCGAAAGGTGACCCGTGTTGGAGCGTGTGCTGCTTCAGGAGTAAGTGCTAGGTTAGCAGTAATGAGGAAGTGGTCTGAGGTGTGCAGTGGAGTAACTAAAGTGTTGTCCACTGAGCAACAGCGCGTGTAGATGAGGTCCAGTTGGTTGCCCGATTTGTGAGTCGCTGTAGTAGAGACTCGCTTGAGATCAAATGAGGCGAGCAGAGTGTTGAAGTCAGCAGCCTGGGGTTTATCTAGGTGGATGTTGAAGTCACCAAGCAGTACCAGAGGAGTACCATCTTCAGGATAGTTTGATAGAAGCACGTCCAACTCCTCAGCACGTCCAACAGATGCGCTCACACCTGCCTGCTGCCATTCCTGAGCAAGCTCTGCACTGGTGGCACTCCGATCCCATAGCTGAATCCTCTTTAGGAGACGATCCTGGCGCTTGCTGGACTTTCTTGGATGCCCTGAAGGCTTCTTTACAAGAATTGAACCTCTTTCCTTGAAGTTCTTGATGAACCTATAAATTGTTGATTTAGGTGCAATCTTAGTAGCCACAATATCCTTGCCTGTGAAGCCATTTTTTATGCATTGCAATGATGGCTGCACGCATTTCTTTGCAGGTCACCATGGTTAACAATGGAAGAACAATGATTTCAAGCATCACCCTCCTTTAAACATGTCAAGTCTGCCATTCTAACCCAATCAGCCTGACATAATGATCTCCAGCCTTGTGCTCGTCAACATTCTCACCTGAGTTAACAAGATGATTACTGAAATGATCTCAGCACGTCCTTTAATGACAGCAATGAAATGCAGTGGAAAGGCTTTTTTGGGATTAAGTTAATTTTCATGGCAAAGAAGGACTATGCAATTCATCTGATCACTCTTCATAACATTCTGGAGTATGCAAATTGCTATTATAAAAACTTAAGCAGCAACTTTTCCAATTTCCAATATTTATGTAATTCTCAAAACTTTTGGCCACGACTGTATGTTAAATATTTGTGTAATTATAGAAAGTTTTGGTATACTGAAGCTATAGTTATCTCTAACAACACAATAATAAGGCCTTTCGCACCGCTTTAGTTCTAGAACCAAATGTATAGTACTAAAGTACTGGGACGATTTTGCGTGAACTATTTTCCAGTACCATTTAAAGGGTTGCATGCGCACCAACAATGTGTAGTAGGAAGTGACCTAAGCCGGTCGACAGCGACGTCATTTGTGCGCGGCGTTCAACAACTGAAACAAAGAACAATGTTAACAACAGGAGGATGCAGGACGCTGTGATCGGAGCTGTGTTTTTGTTGTGTCTCGTAGGTTTCACAATAACAGACATGGAATGTCGACGTCTACGTAAAGTGATTGAAAGAATGGAAAGGAGGATTAAGAATCTCCAATGACAACTGGCAGTGCTACATTTGCTACAAGTGCCTGCACCTTAGCGTCCATCCATCTATTGCTGTTCATCATACTTGCGAAATAAGTTGACACAATGTTTGCAGTATGTTTACACAGCGTTTTAAATCATAGCGGGTGAGGGCGTTTTCGAAACGCGTCTGGCCAATCAATGTATACTTACGTCACAGGTAGTACCAGTTGTGCTGGTTAGACCCTGCTCTGGAGTAGGAGCTAATGCTGCGTTCCAGGCAGATTTTTGAGCCCATAAGTCACGACTTCAAACCACGACTCACAACTTTGTAGCGTTCCAGGCAAGTCACGCCAAACTGCCTGAGCTCAAGGAATTGTAGCTAGATTATTAATTTTATTGCAACGTTATATTATCCTAAAGTCTATTTCTCACCGTGTACCACTTGCATAAACACAGCATAAGTAGGCAATATTATCCGTAGGGCTGCCATTGTTGTTTTGCGGGCTATGTGACATCAGAGCTTGGAACTGGGAATACATCTATCTAGAACGAGTTCACGGGTGGGAAGTCACGGGTTTGACTGCTGTTCTGGCGCACTTTCACAGGTAGAAGGTTGGAAAAACACAGGTTACGGGTTGCCTGGAACGTGTCATTATTTGGTTTTCGAAAAAGGCAGTCCGGTAATAAAATCGTACCCAGTTCCGGTGGTACGAAAACACCAAAAAGTGGGTAGTTCCACAATTAGTTATGGTACTATGAAAAGGTTAAACTATGTGTGTGGTTTTTGTTTGTGCACGGCAGTCATCCGTGAGGGGCTGTCGCGCTGTTTTGTGTTTATTTGGTTATTAAAGTTTTATTTGAATGTCCGCCGGTTCCTGCCTCCTTCTTCCCGTGATTATGAAGTTTGTACGTTGTTACACTGGTGCCGAAACCCGGGAGGAAGCAGGGACGCGCTGCCGAAGATCCCTCGCCACTGGGGTGAATCCGTGGGCTGGGCTGGAGTGAGTTGCCAGGGACAGACGAACTCGCTGTCGGCCACCCGCGATGTGGAGGGGCGGCTGCCATCCGTGAGGGAGCGGAGGAGTTGGCGCCGTTCACCAGGGGGCCGGAGCCTGCTGCCATCCGCCAGAATGGAGAGGAGCAGGGAACGGGGGACTCCTGCTGGCTGCCCGAAAGCGGAGGAGCCATCGCCGTCCACTGGGCAGTGGAGGAGTGTCGTGCCGTCCACCGAGGGCCATCCAGTGCCGCAGCCAGGCACCGCGAAAGAGTTCACCCAGCTGGTGGGGGGCCGAGCGGCACTGTATCTGGGAACAGGAAAAAAAAAATAATTCTCCTCTCTCCCCTCTCTTGTCTCTGTCGCTCCTCATCCTTCCATCTCCTTTTCTCTCGCCTCGTCTGTCTGTCCTTACCCCCAGGTTCCCGCAGCCACCGTGAGGGGGGGGGGAGTAGAGCGCAGTCTCGTGGGTACCCCCCGGCTTGCGAGGGGCGATGGGGGTATGTGACGAGTGGGGCGGGGCCGAGAGCCGTGGGAATGGAGCGAGGTCGGTGGAGTGATTTGGAAATGAGCGACACCTGCTCCACTCACCGGTCTCGAGTCCCACGGAGGAGATTGGAAGGATACAAAAGAGGAGCGACGACAGTGAAGGACGAGAGAGGACCAGGCCTGGACTTTATTTTGTGTTTGGTTTTTGTTTGTGCGCAGCAGTTGTCCGTGAGGGGCTGTCATGCTGTTTTGTGTTTATTTGGTTATTAAAATTTTATTTGAATGTTCCCGCCTCATTTTTCCTGTGATTATGAAGTTTATACGTTGTTACAATCTTCTTTTAGTGTCTTTTATGTTATAATGTCCTTTCGTAGCTTTATAAACAAATTCATTAAATTGAATACAAATTAACCATAAAAAACTTACAGACATTGCTTTCTACAGATGATCACAAGATGAATGGTTTGTGGTGTGAAGTTCTACTTAAAAAAAGCAACTAACTGAATTAGAATGTTACTATGGTAACTATAAAGGAAGCTACATGACTAGGTGTCACAATTATCATCACTACAAACATAAAACTTAAATAGATGATCCAGAACACTCCCCGCCTGGCATCTGTAAGATGTCATCACTACACTGATATATAGTCCACATTTATTTAATTTCTGAAGGCAAGAGAAGGACTGTGTCTGAGATAAGACGTAGGTAGACCCCTGGTATTCCATCCTTTGTCTTCAACTCAACATTCCTTATTGTGCCTGAAAATTGTGATTGCATTTTCTTGCAAAATTGTAGTTTCTGAAATACTCAATTTCATGTTTGAGGGCTACAGAATGTTCACAATGTTTTACTACCTTTGTTCTCAAATGACCTCTTAACTCATGCATAAAAGGGTTGAATGACAAAAACTGAGAATATTGTATTAAAAGCCCTATTTAATTTCTTTCTTTTTCTTTCTTTCTTTTTTTTTTTTTTTAAGGAATGACACTAATAAGTTGATTTGATAGGTCACTCACCACGTGGGTGTCTTTAGAAGCTTTGGCCACTGCATCACCTCTCTCTGAGAAGTACCTGCAGATCAGGGGCAGATTTAGTCAACTGGGGGCCCCAGGCAAATATAGGAATGGGGCCTTATACATTTGCACACATTTACCGAGATCAACCTTGAGGTTCCTTTTTTGTCGTGATGCTTGCTGCTGCACAATGGTGCCACATTGTTGTGTCTAATGTTTGTACAGTTTTTTATGTACGTTATAATGGGATTCTTTCATTTACATTTACATTTATTCATTTAGCAGACACTTTTATTATTTCATATTGTAGACCATGAAACAGCAATTGATTTACCTTTGAGATACAAGTTTTAACAAAAAACTAAATAAATAATAAAATGATAAACCTCACAACTGAACCTTTAAACCATTTTTTTTTAAAAAAGGGATGAGTCGGAAGTATAAATTATTATATTATTCAAATGGATTTATGTGGGTGAATTGGTCTGAACAAAAACTGCAGACTGGATTACTGAACATGCAAATTCATTTTCTACCAGTAGGAGGTGCTTTTGGAAAGTCAGAAATATAGTGGTTTCCCTGGTAATGGCTGTAAACAAAACAGTTTAGCTCATAAATGATACTTTATCAGGTACAATGAAAATGCGATCAAAACTTTTCTGAAGACAATCAGTTCCCTTCAGAGGTTTATTCATATAAAAACTTGAATTTGAGAATGAGAAAAGTGTGAAAAAATATAGCCTATAATGACGAAGAAATCCACTGACTTACCAGCGTAAGCCTACTTTTTATTTTAGTCATTTTAACTTAGGGCTGTCAGTCAATATATATAATCACGATTAATCGCATGATTGTCATGAGTTAACTCGTGAATAATCGCAACTTAATCGCACATTTTTATCTGTTCTAAATGTACCTTAAATTAATACTTTTCCCCATGGTTTCAAAGACCTGGCTTAAGCTAGTCCCAGAAAAAATGCATGTTTGAGCTGTCTCAAATGAAAATATTTTGCTCTGACATATCTTAAAAATCATTGTTCTGTGTCAAGATGCACATCTGTAACATTTTCTTCTAAGGCATTTTGTAAAAGTTGCTTAAATATCTTAATTTAACTAAGGCCTAGTCCTGGCTTAAACTAAGCCCCGTTTGTGAAACCAGGCCTTAAAGTTTTTAATCTAATCAACATGGGCATGGAAAAATATGGATGCTTTATGTAATATATGTTTATTATTAGTGAAACCATAGTTAACAGAGCATAAAGGGTAGACATGTTTCATAGGTCATAGATGTTTTTCAAAGAACTTGTTTATGTCTATTAGACACATGAAAAAAAAAACATAGAAATACTAGGTTCCTATTACTTCTCTTTCTTTGCACTGAGCAATTTACTTACACAAGCCTGTTTGCATTTTCGCATGACAGGGCAGCTTCTTCTGAACATGCAAAATGTACATTTATTATTTATTATTACATTTGTTTGCCTCTCTGTGCCACATACTGTATTTTGATGCAGCTACATTCTCAAAACTGTTTTCATTGATATATTTGAATGTTTTTGTTGTCAGACAACGGGATGAATATGAAATAGTGACTGAAATGAGACCCATTAAGACTAACCAAGCTCTCCCTTCCAAGATGTTAATCTGCACAAAAATCCTGATTTATAATCGTGCCGTCGTCTGATTGTCACGTCCGGGATACAAGGAGACACAGTGAGAGATCCAAATGCGAGTACGTCTTTATTTAGGGGCAATTCAAAGAATAAACAGTCCAGGCAGGGGTCAAAACCAAACATATCCAAAATAAACAAACAAGAACACCAGGCTAGACACGACTAGAGACGGACGAGAATAAACAAGGACTCCGTGACACATACTAAGACAGACCGTTATAAATACACAGGGACACGACAAACGCTAATTGGGAATTGACTGCGTGCAATGATTACTAACCAGTGACAGCTGAGTGCAATGAGGAGACAGGTATCGTGGGTAATGTGGTTCATTAAGTGACAGACACCGTGGGGAAGGAGGACATCTAGTGGTTACCCAGGGAACACAACCCAGACACTGTGACATAACCCCCCCTCTACGGAGTGGCTACCAGATACTCCAAGACGTCAGGGACAGGAAGTGGAAAAAAAAACAAAAAAACAACAACAACAACAACAACAACAACAACAACAACAACAGCAACAACACAACCAGAAGACCAGGAGGGAGGTGGACTGGTGGAGGTAGCACAGGAGGAGGGATGGAGGGCCAGGCCCATGTAGGGGAACAGGGACAGGAAGCGATGGCTCCACCGGTAGCCAAGGTGGATCAGTCAGTTTAGGGGCCAGGGTGGACCCGAAAGTTCAGGTTGTGCAGACGGCCAGGGAAGAACCCGCCATTTGAGCGGCTAGGACGGAACCTGCCACTCCGGGGCCCCTGTGGAGACGTGAAGGTGCTCTGGACGGCCTGTGGAGACGTGAAGGTGCTCTGGACGGCCTGTGGAGACGTGAAGTGCCTCGGCTTCGGGCACCATCTCGGACACCGCATCCGACACCGCCTCGGCCTCCGGCACCGCATCGGGCACCGCCTCGGCCTCTGGAACAGCATCGGGCACCGCCTCGGCCTCCGGAACAGCATCGGGCTCCGCCTCGGCATCGGGCACCGCCTCGGCCTCTGGAACCATCCCGGGCACCGCATCGGACACCGCCTCGGCCTCCAGAACAGCATCGGGCACCTCCTCCGGGACGGCAGCGGGCTGCTCGGGAACGGCCTCCGGGACGGCAGCGGGCTGCTCGGGAACGGCCTTTGGGCCTTGAGGAACGGTCGATGCCTGTCCCCTCCTCCGCCCTCTATGATGGCGAGTCGGCGGTTCCTTGTCCGGAGACTCAGGCATTGAGTCGGCCATCTTATCTGGCGACACAGGTGTGAATTCGGCCATCTCGTGCTGTGGCGATGGGCTGGCAGCCATCTTGTGCTGTGATGTTGGGCTGGCGGCCATCTTGTGCAGTGGCCCTGGGATGGCGGCCATCTTGTGCTGTGGTGCTTGGCTGGCGGCCATCTTGGGCATTGGCGCTGGGTTAGCGGCCATCTTGTGCTGTGGTGCTGGGCACACTGAGCTGGCGGCCATCTTGGACTGTGGCGCTGGCTCAGCAGCCGTGACGTGAACACTCCTGGGAATCTCTAGGATCTTGTTCAACATGGAGAAGTAATCCAAAAATGTCTCAGCGGCCATCTTGGCCAGTGGCGCTGGGCTGGCGGCCGTCTGGCCTCGTGGCGTGGGGCTGGTGACCACCTTGTGCTGTGGCGCTGGGGTGGCGTCCATCCTGCCTCGTGGCGCTGGCCCTGCGGCCATCATGGGCAGTGGCGCCACCATGGCGGACCTGCGCTTCTTCTCCCCTCTCCGTCCACCATGGTGAGATAGTGGCTCTAATCCATCCCACCTGAGCCCCGGGTCGATGGGGGGCCATGGTTGAGAGCGATGCTGAGCCTCTTCTCGACCACTCCCTCCTCGGTGACCTCCCCTGGTCCCCCAGAAAACCACCAGGCGAGTTCCCTCAAAACTATTCCTCTCCCGCTCTGTGGCTGGGGAGGAAACATGAGCCGACATACCGCTGGATCTCGGATTGACGGAGTCCTTCTGTCGCGTCCGGGATACAAGGAGACACAGTGAGAGATCCAAATGCGAGTACGTCTTTATTTAGGGGCAATCCAAAGAATAAACAGTCCAGGCAGGGGTCAAAACCTAACATATCCAAAATAAACAAACAAGAACACCAGGCTAGACACGACTAGAGACAAAGTGACGTGACATTCAGCCAAGTATGGTGACCCATACTCAGAATTTGTGCTCTGCATTTAACCCATCCGAAGTGCACACACACAGAGCAGTGAACACACACACACACTGTGTGTGAACACACGGAGGGGTGGGTGGGCAGCCATATGCTGCGGCGCCCGGGGAGCAGTTCAGTGCCTTGCTCAAGGGCACCTAAGTCATGGTATTGAGGGAGAGAGCGCTGTACATTCACTCCCCCCACCCACAATTCCTGCCGGCCCGAGACTCGAACTCACAACCCTTCGATTGGGAGTCCGACTCTCTAAACATTAGGCCACAACTTCCCCAGACGGACGAGAATAAACAAGGACTCCGTGACACATACTAAGACAGACCGGTATAAATACACAGGGACATGACAAACGCTAATTGGGAATTGACTGCGTGCAATGATTACTAACCAGTGACAGCTCAGTGCAATGAGGAGACAGGGATCGTGGGTAATGTGGTTCATTAAGTGACAGACACCGTGGGGAAGGAGGACATCTAGTGGTTACCCAGGGAACACAACCCAGATACTGTGACACTGATAAAATCAAATAAGCTACACAAAAGATAAAGACCATAGCTGTGCTGTGATTTCGGCTATACTTGCATGTAAAATTACAGAACAGAGCAGACGCAGAGATAGAAGTGTGCGCCCGCGCTGGGAAAGAGAGAGCTCGCGCTCGTGCGGCAGTCAGCTTCAGATGCATAATATGTTCATTTGTTACAAGCAGGATACACAATAAACACTTTCAACTCGGACACGCAGACGGTTGTCATGGTAATAAACACCGTAAACAGCAACCGTTCGCGTGTCCGCGCTTAATGCGCATCTCCTATATGAAAACCATTTTAGGGGGCCTTTGGCTTTGGGGGGCCCAAGGCAGTCGCCTACCTATGCCTAATGGGTAAGTCCGCCCCTGTTACAAGTGAAAACAGTTCCAAATAAAAATATGTTGGTGGATTTTGATGTGACTTTTTCCACTGGAGGAAGCTATAAGTTAAAACTGTCTTGATGGATTTGTTTATTAATACAAACACAGCTTTTCACTTTACAAGATTTATCAGCTGTCATTGTGTGATGTTTTTATCAGCAACTCTTGACGGCACCCATTCACTGCAGAGAACAGTTATCCAATTCTGTTCTCACTGAGAATGAAACAAACTCATCCTCAGGATGGATGTCCAGTTTTGAGCAAATTTTCATTTTGCGCAAAGTTGGAAAGTTGAAGAATTAATTATCTCCGGTGCTGATATCTGCCTGCAGCATGACTGCCGCACTCGGTCATCGAGTGAATAGCGCCCCCTATTGTTATGTAAGACAATAGGTGTCCATTTTAGCCACTGCCAGTGTTTAAATTAAATGATCATATTTCTGCTTTTCAGAAAAGAAAAGCTGTTCATATAATAACAGAAGAAAGACAAAACAGCTTTTGTGGATGAAAAATTTGTGAATGACATGGCGAATTAATGATACAAACAGTAATCTAAAAACATGAAGCGTTTTCTGTAGCTACTTCATTGGATCCTTTTGTAAATTGTGGGCGTCATCAAGAAATCGAAAGTATCGCGAAGTGAACCTGCGCGAGGCACCTAAACGTCTGCTGCTACAGTACCGCGATTCTGCTTGTCTGAAAATAACGAACATTTGCATTCATTATGTCCAAATATAATGTGCTGAAGATAAACTCTTGCAATGCAGTGAAGGTAAGTTCATCTCTTTAGTATTTCCACGAAGTATTTCCACTGTCAACAGAGTGCACTAAAACTAAACGCGTTCGCGACTTGTGCTTTGACATTATGGCTCCACAATGTTTTAAAAGAGCTTTATGGGGTTTTCTTTTTGGTAGTTTTTGAACATAAAACACTGCTGGAGATCTCTGTTAATATTTACAAAAATAAAAAATAAAAAAATAAAATAAAATCCTGAGTCACTTCCTCATCCACGAATGTTGAAAGTGAAAGTAGCATGGAGGCGAGATCATGTTTATGGACAAAGACAGTGTTTGAATTGTAATTGTACATTTGTGTTTCCTTTATCAAGATAGAAAACTACCGTCAGTCACTGTATAAGCAGGTATGAATTCAATAATACACACATTGGCTATATTTGAAATGGTTGTTTATGGTTGTTTGTGTTGACAATTTTCTATGTGTTGACAGGCAGAAGACCTGTTCTCCAATCACATACCTCAGAAGATCTCACAGCTGGACAACTTGTTAAAAGTACATTTATCTTTGTTCATTTGGCAGAGGCTTTTATACAAAGTGACCAATACATTTAGGTACTCATTTAGGCTGTGTGTATCCATGGGAAATGAGTTTGTGACCTGCTGCCCAGGTTACCAATTGAGCAATTTAACCACCTTGACTTCAGCAACAACTGAATTAAAATAATTCTCTTTTATGGTTTAGGGGGATGAGTTCAGCATCACTGACCTCTCATCTCTCCATGCACCCCTGGACATTCCCATTCCTGATCCCCCTGCTCCGGAGGACGAGGTTGGCATCCAGCTTGTGATTCATAAAGATGCCTTTTGAATAAAGATGCTTTTAGTACATTAAATAAAAATATTTAAAACATTCATTAAAATATTTGAACAGGAGATGGAGACGGATAAAAATGAAGATGATGAGAAAAAGAAGAAAGGTAATTTGAGACACACACACATGCACGCACGAAATGAACACACACATGTTGGGTTTCCATGTTTTATGGGACATTCCATAGATATAATGATTTTTAAACTGTACAAACAATTATAGATTTAAAAATAGAACATTCTGTAACATTCTGTATGATTTACAGTATAAGCTGTATTCCTCATGGGGATTTCCACATGCGATCATGAGTACATGAATGACTGAGCGAAATTGTATTTATGAGTGGGAAATTTGGAAAGATGATACACAAATAACTGGTGTTGAGAGAGGTATGTTCATTTGAAACATTGCAGAAACACTGATCTATAGCTAATATAGATCAGTGGTTCTCAGCCTTTTTGACTCCAAGATCCCTCAATGTCCACAACAATATCTGAAGGGCCCCATCCCTAGTTTTGTTTTCAAAACTTATTTTATGGGTACTCCTAGTTTCTGAAAATTAAAAAGTGACTAAATTAATGATAAAATTAAAATTGGAGCTTAATGTTCTTCAGGCAAAATTGTTATGCACAGATTAAATGCAGATAAATGTTTACCAAAGTTATATAAAGAAGAAACATTGATAAATGTGCGCTAAATTTGCATATGTGCACCAAGCCATAACTGTGATATGGAATATGCCATATTTTTGTAATGTTACATTTTTCTTTTGTCAGCTCCCAAGTGCGGCTTCATCAAAGGAAATGACCGGATTGTGAAGTTGCTGGATATTGTAAAACCAGAGATAATGGCTCTGAAGGAGACCTGCATCACTGTAAATGGGCAACATTTGACTCATAAATAAGTTTTCAGCATTTCCCCAGATGTACAGTAGTGGCAGCTTTATTCTTTTATTACCCCCCCAAACCCCCCCCCCCACAGGTTTCTTGCTGGATTTCTCATCTTATTCCAAAAATAGAGGATGGAAATGATTTTGGAGTTGCAATTCAGGTTATTAACCCTTAAAAGGCTCAGACTCATATTAAATGCTGCTAAGTCTAAATCTCAAAGATAAGCAGTGGTTAACATGACTGGTTGATATTTTAGGAAAAAATCCTTGAGAGAATTACTGCTGTGAAGACAAAGGTGGAGGGTTTTCAGACCAACATAAACAAGTATGAGCAATTCTTATTTCAGTACAATATGTTTACTGAAGATTATAAAGATTGTTAGATTGTACACTGCCCACATGTATTGATTTTGTCGTGTTGGTAATGAAAGTGTGTTTATCTGCAGGTACTTCTCAGAGAGAGGTGATGCAGTGGCCAAAGCTTCTAAAGACACCCACGTGGTGAGTGACCTATCAAATCAACTTATTAGTGTCATTACTTTTTGTTGTATAGCCACAGTTATTAAATAGGGCTTTCAATACCATATTCTCAGTTTTTTTTTTTTATTTAACTTTTTTGTGCAAATATAGAGGTGTTTTTTGTAGTATTTTGTGAAAACAAAAGTGTTGTAAAATTTTGTGAATTTTGTGTAGCTCTAAAATGTGGTTTTGTGTTTTTGAGATTACAGTTTTGTAAGAAAATGCAATTGCAATTTTCAGGCACAATAAACATCCCCACCTTTAAGAATACGAACAGGGAAGTACAAAGCAATTAAACCCATGTAATTATTAAAAATATATTATTAATTTCATTTTATCTGCAGTTTACTCTAAAATTAATAGACAATAAATCAGCTCATTTACACATTGACCTCAACACATCAGAAGTATCATAATATAGTTTCGTCACTTTTAAAGCCTTGTGATACACTTTCATACCCTTTTTGTGTAATAATAAAGAAAATGTTTTTGACAGATGGATTATCGCTCTCTGGTGCACGAGAAGGATGAAGCAGCATATTCTGAGATTAGAGTGATTGTGCTTGACATACGCGGTTTCTATGTGAGTTGCTTACATTTATTCACTCAGCAAGCAATTCATCCTAGAGATATGGCTTTTTCATATGAATCTTGATCGTTGTAGACACATCCGTATGGCTGTAGATTCAGATGTCTCTTGTTTCCAGGCTGAACTTTATGATGTCATCAGCAAGAACCTGGAGAAAGTGACAAATCCCAAAGGAGAAGAGAAGCCCTCCATGTACTGAGACAGATGCTTACTGGGAGCAGTGCAGTTCTACAACTTGACAAGTTTTCAGAATTTCTCATTTCTTCATTTTTGACACTCTACAAATACATCCCTAAAATGGTTAATAAACTTAAGTCAGTCATAAACATAGTGTGTTGTAGTACAATGAGTTCAAATAAATCCAAATGTACGTTTATTTCAGCATATACAAAATAAATCAGGAAAACGCACAAATTCATAAATGTGACATATTCTTAAAGCAAAGAACCATATTAAAAGCTAAAAACGATGACTTCACAAAACATACTCAGTTTCTTCATTCACACTTCAGAAATATAATGATGTTATAACATACAACTGAATTCCAACTCAGTCCAATTCATTTTATTTGTTTTATTGTAACAAACAACAAATGTTTACAAAAACTTTTTGGATCACTTAAACAATAGAAAGAACTAATGTGGAAATCTCCCCTCATGAAATGAAAATGAATTTTTGAAAACAAAAAGTTTTTTTTTTTTTTTTTTTTTTTTAATGAAACAAGAACATAAATTGTATTTTTTTTTTTTTTTTGTGGAAGGTGCTACACATTTCTCAAACTTCTGGTCCTTCTCCTCCTGGAATCAACTGGAAAACAACAGAAACACGTTATTTAATTACATTTGAATGTAATAATTTTGATTAGCGTCTATTAATGTCTATTAATCTATTATTACAATTTCAGTTTGGTGTGTTTTGGTAATGTTTGAAATGGATTAATAACTCAATTAATTAATAATTAAATGTTTCAGTAAAATTCGCACATGGACAAGAATTGCTATTTATTAGGATTTGTTTTATTGGTCTATCATAGAAAATGATTTAACATTCTTCCTTGTTTTTTTTTTTTAGTTAAAAAAAACTTTCAAAATACAGAAAAAAATGTGGATACAACTTTCTATATGACCCAGCTTTACTGAATCCTAACAGTTGGTGGTCATTGTAAATGTAGTGCCCTGCAACTTTCATTAACACATTGGCTAAAAAAACAACAAACTTACATTAGAGCTTTACTCAGTTTCCTGTTACTCATTTGCATATTCATACACTAAACCAATCTCAAGGCAAATGTTGTCAATGTTGTGATATATAGTGGATTATTAGTTGATTTAAAGCTGAACTCAATAATTGATCATACCATTGTGATATTATTGCCATTGAGTAGAATCTGATCCAGCTTTGTTATTCTTCTTCCTTCTGGAGTGATTTCACTGACACACAAAAAAATAACTGTTGTTATGGCTCAGTAACATCTGAGATGAAGATTCATCTCTTCAAGTTTTCTGAAATGTAATCTCACATTCATGATGATATCAAACATTTTTTGTAAAATGGTGGAGCCACATAAAAAGTCTTGAATACCTTGAATACACAGGGGTACACTTCAAAAACTTACTGTATATGTGAATTTTTGAAACATTATTATATAATAATCAATTTATAACATATACACCTGGCATGTTGGAGACAAGCCACATGAATGCCATTTCTTGGGGAGCCAAAGCAGAGACACATGTGACACATTAAGCCCCCTTTTCAGACTATTTCTGTTTATAACACTATTTTAAAGAAATACAAAAATTTGAAATATTCCAAACTCTGTATTAACCTTCTTAATAATAAGAGCACCATGGTGTCTGACCCCTGAATATTCCAGCAAATAAATATAGCCTACAATAGAGTATTAACATTCACAGATATCATATATATTTAGTCATAAGTTGAGGAGCAGTTAAAGTCAAAGCAGATGGGTGCATACATCGAGGAAAGATAATAATAAAAATAAGCACATTTTTAGGAAGGAACATATACTTACAACTCTGTCACATCCTCAAGAACCATGTCTGATTAAAGCAGTCAAGAAAATATATCTGAGGTACAGTCCTGCCACACGTTTTGAATTTAAGGCACCTTCTCTTTCTTTAAATCACGTGAAACAAATTGTAATGCAGACTTTATTAAAACTGTAACTTATAATGGCATTACAACAAAGAGTCTTTTACATTCACAGGACAAATAAATGATAGCAAAGTGTTAGTATGTCCAGAGGAGTGAGTGTGTAACAGTGTCATCGGCTCTGTACTTGTATGTGTGTGTATATATATATATATATATATATATATATATATCTATGTGTGTGTATATATATATATATATATATATATATATATATATTCATTAACCATCACAAATATGTGCCAGTGTTTCTCCAGCATGTAAAAGGATACTGACAAAGTCATCAAACCCGAGCAGAGTTCCCACAATCTCTTTATCGTTCTTCATGACAATGTGAATCCGTGAGCCAATGCATTTATCCACCAGCTCTGAAAGAGATCACAAAAGCCATGACAAACACAATCACAGACAACTGAAGCAGCACAGGACTGAGGCAGTTCATGTCTGCAGTACATGTTGAGGGCAGTGTGAAATCATCTAAATTGTCTATAGCACATTACAGTATACATCTAGACACATACAGTAAGTATCCCACAATACAATGTGCTTTATCACTCCAAATCAGTGTGATGAATGAAGCAGAAATGACAAACAGACAAAAACTTTACACTTTTCATAACTGAAGCACGTCAGTTAGCTAAGTGTTAATTTAATATTAAGGTTTTGATGCACTTTAAATCAAAGAACGAACTGGTGTGACATCGTTTCGAACTAATTCTGGCAAAAATGAAGAATTCTGGGTTTTCCCCTTTTAAAACGACCCGGTCTTGCCGCTTGGTCATTCGTGTGCTTGTAGCTCGAAATTACTATATCTCCGACTACAACTGAACAGCACATAAATTAGTGAACTAATGAAGGGAAGGGAATGGCAATAAAAGTGTATGGGGGTGAATTCGATACAGTCACAGTGACGCACTTTGTAACAGAATTTGCCCATACTCACTGCAGGTGCGGGTTTCATTTTATCTCTTAAGTACGAATCACTTAAATTAAATCATATAACGTTATTTTAAATAAAGGATTAGACCTATCCATTTAGTATACACGTGTGTCCAATAAAATAAAACAATAAATAAAACGTACTGAGATTTGAATGCGCGAATTACACATGAATTACAACAAGTGCAAAAGTTCAATTAGTAAAGCAAATAATCCATTAAAACGAAAGACGCACATACCGAGAGGTAAAAGCTGCGAGGGATTCGTCGCCGCGACTGCTGCCATTTTGATAACAGACCTGAATAATCAGCAGTGAAAAAAAATTACAGACATGATAAATCGATATCAGCAGCCATCGATGACTGTGTAAACACCTCTATGGTAAACGCAAGGGGGTGCTGCTCTTCCGTTCGTTCGGATAATAGTTAGTAGATGTTCGACTTTTCTTGTAAAAGCTGATCATGTTATACATAATCTCTGTGATAAAAACAAAAACAAAAACTTATTAGTACACATTATAAGCAACGTTCAGTTTTTAACATTACAACATTGAAAATGTTGTAATGTTAAAAACAATTATTTCATACTTAAGAACTATTTAAGTAATTTTTTTTACTTCTCCAAAGAAATGTACTTTGGTCTCCCACCAAGAGCAGGAGAATGTCTCATTTCTGGACCTGGAGAGCATGCAGCCTTCTTCAGACTGGAGATGCTGTTCATTTTTTAAACGTTGCTCAATATCAGGATATCTGGGACCTATGCACTGCTCTTGTAATACAGCTATGCTTAGGAAATCTCGTTTTACTCAGAATGAACTTTCCAATAATATGATATTGAAAAAAATATATATTGTACTGATGTAAATGTCACAAATACAATTGTATAACTTTTTTTTTCCAATTAATTCTGGAAAGTTTTAGGATTGTTATTATGGAATACTAATATTAAAATAAAGACATTCATAAAATGAAGAGGAAACATTTTGGATTGTGCACTATTAATGGGTTATTAATCAAATGTGAGTTAATGAGTGTAACTGATCATGTGATTCTTGGTCATACCTTATGGATTCTCTTTCAAACATCTCAAAACCTAAGAGTGTGATCATCATGTTTTATTTTGTCTGCTCTAGGGCTGCTGTCATTACATGAATAGTTCAGCCAAAAATGTGAAAGCATGATGATTTTTTTTAAATTACAAATATGTTAGATGTACACACAGAAAAAAAAAATGATTACAAAGTAAACATTTACTAGACGTGTTGACCTTATGTGTGAACTCTGCACACTCCAGTCCAGTTGGTGGCAGTGACGCGCTAAAAGAACAAGAAGAAGTCTGTTTCAGCGAAGGATCATTTCTCGCGCTCTCATTGGGTGCGTGTCAGCATCAATCTGATTGGCTGCAGCACACCGCATCGTGAACGAGCTGAGTGAAGCTCTGCATCATAAACTTAGCATTTTTATCGCAGTAAACATAAAACACAATAAACAACATCACTGTTTTATTTCTTTAGTTTCTAAGCGTTAGCGAAGCCTTCGAAAGGTGAGTTGTATTCTTTAGGAATGAAATGTTTGACTTCATAATTAAATTGTTGTTCTGTCTGATGCTGAAACTGTAGATGCATTTTAGAGAGGTGTTAAAACCATAGACTGTAGGGTTAAAACGCCAGGTGAAAATACCTCCCAAGATGCATTGATCTTTCAAATCAGGTTTTGAGACGACTCCCAAGATTGGACTCGGCCAGGGACCTGTAACGTTATAACGAAGCAGGTTTGCAAGGCCAGTGCCATGTCAAACCACGAAAAAATCTTGTTTTATGTAAATCGCTGCTTCCAAGACATTAGAAACTTTGGTGTCTTTGGCCTCATAGTTAGAAACTGCTACTATGTCTAAAGAGATGTTATTACTGCCTTCTCATATTTAGAAACCGCTACTATGTCGTAAGTTATTACGTTTCGCTGTTCTCGTAAAGGAATAACAACCTGACTTCTGTGGACCACAAAGGAAAATATTTAGAAGAATGTTTTGGTTACTTGACCACTGTATAGACAAACTGAGACATTTCTCAAAATATCGTTTTATATGTTCCACAGGGGGGGAAAGTCAAACAAGCTATAACGATATAAGGTTGAATAAATGATGGAAGAATTTTCGTTTTTGATTGAATTTTAATTTGTTTTTACAATTTTGATAACACAGCTAAAACTAATTCTAGGCTAACTTATAGAAGTAAAATGGCTTAGAAGTCAAGTAAATGGACAGCAATTTAAAAAAAAAAAAGAGAGAAAAAACTCAGATGTGTTTCCTCCGGACTGACTGTTGAAAGTGTTTCAGTCACACTGATGTCTTTATATGATTGGCCACAGGTCACATGTGATCCAAGCTGAACAACATCTTTATAAGAAAATCTCTGGCTGTATTCACATCTTTATCACATCCATGTCTTTTTTACAGATGTCTTTCCATGCTGGCCGTGGATGCCCGAGGGGAAGACCAGCAGCTCCGGGCCCAATGTATCGGCCCGCTCCCCCACGGTATCACTACGACCCTCCAGCCACTCCCAGTCCCATCTATAACCCTCAAGGCGGCAGTTGCTACATGCCACCTCATCCCGACTTCATGCCATTCCATTTCCCTGCACCATCACAGGGCACTAACGCTCTTCCCCAGTGCCCCATACGCCCTCCGGTCTTCACAGAGCCACCCCCTTTTCCTCCACCTGCTCCTCACAACTCAGACAGCTCTGTTCCCATTCCAGTTCAGAGCTCTTACCCCTACATGATGCCCACCGTCACCCATCCACCCCTTCCACCTGTGCCACCCTCAGTGCCACCTTCCATGCCCTACCCGCCATCATATCCCATGAGCTACCCTCCACAGCCACAGCTCCCTCCTCCACCGAGCTTCAACCCAGCTTACGTGCAGCCTGGAGGTTCCTTCAAACCTGAACGCTCCCGCCCGCCTCTGCAGTACAAGGCAGACTCCGGTTCTCAATCTCCTGAAAGACTTCGTCACCATGATGACCACCGGCACAGTGGCCACAGCTATGGAGGATATGGAGGCCGACATAACCGAGAGTTTGGAGGAGAGAAACGGGACAGAGGGTGCAGTTCCGAGCGCAGGAGGTCAGACAGCCCACGGTGTAAAGCAGACTATGACAGAGGACGCGTGCCATCGAGACACCGCAGCAGGTAACACAGTTTTGCTGCTTGTATTCCTCATTTTCTGTTATCAGAAACTGATGAGATCTCTGTTGGGACCAGCTTATCGTAAGCCATCTTAACGTTTCCAAAGCGGCATCTGACACCGCATTATAACTCAAAAAGGTGTTTAATGCTGTGACGAACTGGCACAAATGCTTTTTCCTACCTAACAACTCAAGTAACATTTGTTGCTTCATCACTTGTTCGCACTGCTGCACTTGAACATAAATGTAAATCTTTTGAATACAAACCATAATATTAATGTTAAAATTACAGCTTTGACTAAAAATAACTTTTAAATTTGAAATGATTTTTAAATATGAACAATTAAGGTTATAAAATTATGAAAGTGTTCATGCTGAAGTGTATTATTTAATAAAGTGTAATCCACTTGGATCAATAAGTACTATTGCTGGGTTGCCTGTTACTGCATTGTTTTTACCACAGTAATATTGTCTCCGTCCACCAGAGAACGCTATCGGCATAGAGATGAGCCGGGTTCATCCCCCTCAGACAGACACAGAAAACACATTCGCAATCGCTCAGGCAGTCGCGAGAGAAAGCGCCGACGTGTGGAGGAGGAGAAAGAGAGGAGAACAGACAGCGCCTCAAGCAGTCGAGAGAGATCTGTAAGCTACAGCAGGAGTAGAGATGCAGAGGAGACGTCGACTGAACGTCATGAGGAGGAGAAAGGAGAGGAGGAGTTACTCAAACCTGCCTGGATCCGCTGTACACATGCTGAGAACTACTACTCAAACGATCCCATGGACCAAGTGGTAATCAACAACACAACACAAACTGCAGACAAGCAGATAGTCCCGACCCATATTCAAAAGTCTAAAGTTGACATGTTGGCCTGCTTCATAGTGTTACAAACTTCAGGAAGTGAAAATAACTATGAACATTAAACAGACATTTTTATAAATTTACCACAAAATTACACTCTACACCTTTACAGTAAAGAGTTTTGTACTAAAGATTGTGATCGCATCATGAACAAAACATGTCAGATACTCTGAAGCTGTTTCTGGAACTGTTTCTCATCATTTTTATTCATCTGTAGGGTGACTCTACAGTCGTGGGCACTAGTAAGTTGAGAGATCTGTATGAGCGCTTTGAGGAAGAGCTTGTTCAGAGGCAGGTGCGGGCCAAATCCAGTAGGCCTAAATGGGAACCACCCGAGACCAAACTGGACCAGGATAAGGGTATTGTGTATTTTACTATTTCAAATGTGTAGAGTATATTTTATAATACAGTGCCAACCACTAATATTGGCAGCCTTGGTAAATATGAGCAAAGGTGGCTGTGAAAATTAATTTTTCTTTCAAAGAATTCACAAAATTCTAACCTGTCTTTGAAGTAAAACAATGGAAAGTGGGGGGGAAATCTCATTATGAAATCAATGTTTTTCTCTAGTTCACATTAGCCACAATTATTGGCACCCAATTATTACAATGTCCTTTTCCCAAGATAACAGCTCTGAGTTTTATCCTATAATGCCTCATGAGTTTGGAGAACACCTTACAAGAGATCAGAGACCTTTCCTTAACATAGAATCTCTCCAGATCCTTCAGATTCGCAGCTCCATGTTGGTGCTTCTTCTCTTCAGTTCACCCCGCTCATTTTCTATAGGGTTCAGGTGAGGGAACTGAGACGACCGTGGCAGAAGCTTCATTTTGTGCTCAGTGATACATTTTTGTGTTGATTTTGATGTTTGTTTTGGATGTTCTGTATATGCTGGAGTTTGTTTTTGGGTGAGTGAATTAGATTTTTCTTGAAACTTCTCGAACAACATGTGATGTAGGGGCTGTTTGATATACTAATCTCTGTAATTCTACAGCTGTGATCTTTGGAGAGTCTTTGGCCACTCAAACTCTCCTCCTCACCTTGCATTGGGATGATATAGACACACAGGCAGATTTGTAATATCGTTAGTTGATTTGAACTTCTTAATTGCTGCCCTAATGGTGGAAATGGGGATTTTAAATGCTTTAGCTCTTTTTTTACAGCCACTTAATCTTGTTCTACACATCAGAACTATATTCTTTGGTTTTACACTTTGTGTTGGATGATTAAGGGAATTTGGCCTTTGTGTCCTTCTATTTATAATCCTGTGCAACAGGAAGTCATGGCTGGAGAATTTCATGCTCCTAGTAAAAAAAAAATGTTAAATATGAATGGAAATATACTTCAGAGATATTTTACTCATAAGAATTTCTAGAGGTGCCAATAATTGTAGCCAACATGCATTGGATAAAACATTTATTTCATAATGTGAGTTTCCCAATTGTCAATTGTTTTACTTGAATAATAGATTAGAATTTTGTGAATTGTTTGAATAAAAAAGATCAAAAAGATAAGATTTATTTTCACAGCCACCTTTGCTCATATTTACCAAGGGTGCCAATATTAGCGGTTGGCACTGTATAATATTCTATCAAATTTGCAGTATTATGAATATGAACAATCTTCAGTGAAGTCATGAAACTGTATATGTCTTTATCTTTGCAATTGTATTTAAAATAAAGCTAAAATAGCAACACCTAAAAGTTTTGCTCAAATTGAAATGTAACAAGAGCCTGTGCATTTGAGCGCAGACGGAGTAGAATAAAACGTCCCAGTGTTATATTAAATATAAGCACTCTAGTTCATTACGTATATAAATGAAAATGTAAAAATAAATAAATCTTTTTTCATTTACATGAAGCAATAAAGAAAAAAAACTTTTTTTAAGGCTGTCTGCAGTGCTCTAAATGCATGTATCCTGTTTCTCTAATGATATTTTAGACCTAAGAGATGGGTGAAGGTGGGCAATATTGTAGAATTGAAGGGGTAAAGACATGTCAAGGTGGTTTATTTAATCAGCAGCTTTGTGTGTACATCCAAAGTGTGAAAAGTCAGAGTTTGATTTAGTGATTGATTTAGTTTTAATTTCAGAGCACAATGATAAGCAAATGCACAAATAGTTTTAGCTATAACACTCAGGCCTAACTCTAATAGAAAGATAAATTTGTTGTGTGTTGTGCAGATGAGAGCTCCAGTGATTCAGAATGTGATTCTGATGGAGGCGGTAGCAGCTGCTCCAGCAGTTCTGACTCTGATGTATTTGATGTCATTGCTGAGATCAAGAGGAAGAAAGCTCATCCTGACCGCCTCCATGAGGAGCTGTGGTACAATGACCCCGGACAGGTGAGCTTCACCTTCACTGCAGCCTTTTACTGAGAAATTCTGGTTGTTTTAGCGATGCATCAGAATAAATAAATAACTGAAACCAGATCATTCTGGACCTTATAGGCTGCAAAACCAAATCTGGAGATGCTAATTTAAAATTTGGAATAATTAAACTAATTATATTATCATACGATTTTTAATTTTTTACCTATGTTCTTACATTGCTGTTTTACAGACGAACCTCAGTACTTTATGGGTACAATAATGTTAAATTGCCTGTGCTGATGCTTCACCCAAAAATTAAACTTCTGTCATCATTTACTCACCTTCATGTCATTTGAAGTCCGTAAGACTTCAATTAGTTTTCCAAACACAAATTAAGAGATTTTTTTTTTTTTTTTTTTTAATAAAACCTAAGAGGTTTCTGTCTCACGAGTGAAAGTCCAGGTAACCAAAACTTAAAAGATCCAAGTAGTATTTAAAGGCATTGTAAAACAAATCCATATGAATTGAGTGTTTTAATTAAGTCTTGTGAAAAAATACAATTGCTTTCTATGGTGAATAGAGTTAATTTAGGTTTTTACTTACATCTGTTCATCATATGATGTAATTGTATCTCTTTACAAGAAGTTTTGTATTAGGAGTGCGAAGGTGAGTAAACGATGACAGAATTTTCTTTTTTGGTTGAAGTATCACTTAAACCAGATGTGTTATTCATGTAGCTAGCTATAGACGTGTCAACAGTTTAACTAACTTTTAAATGAATTGTTTGACAAGGTTCTCTTCAAGCAGTAGTACTTATCTTTATGTCACATCCAGTGATGTTTACTTAGTACCCATTTAAAAATCAGGAGAGGGAAAAAAATCTAAAGAGTTATAAAATAACCATTAGTGCTGAAATTGACATTTGCATAAGTATCAGTTGTTTGTTTAATATAAGTGTATTTGAATGGCTTAAAATCAAGTTACACTGATTCTTATTTCTTTGTTATTTTGTTTAAAACTCAGATGAATGACGGGCCGTTATGCAAGTGCAGTGCCAAAGCCAGGCGAACTGGAATCCGACACAGTATTTATCCGGGTGAACAGGTATACATGCATTCATTCAATCATTTCATCTCTTTTAGAGCTGTAATTAGATTTTTTAATAAATATATATTTTTGGGTTATACACTTTTATAGGCAAACATTTGAAATTTAAAAGTATCTGAAGTTTGGAATTAATTAGACAACTGGTGGGAAAAGACTTATTCTGTGCAATATGCAAAGCACAAACTGTTCAGGAGAGAAGCTTTGGAAGCATGTTTGAAAAAGCAGGAATATTCTGGGATTAGACAGTTGTAAACACTTAATCTAAATTTCTGCATGGATGGGCTAAATGATTGCATGGCTCTGTTGGGCCTAGGATAGCAAGGAGTTGATAGTAAATATTTGCACGTGGTGAAACTCTGCATTGACAAGTGTTCTCTGAGTCAAGTGCTGCACTGGGGGCCATTCACACAGAACACAAGTTTTGGAGTAATGGAAGTAAATCTGCGAATCTCAGTGTGCATTTTTTCTAAAGATGAACTCTATTAACTGAACAGGTGCTGAAGAAATGTGCCAAGGCGTCTGTCATAAGCGGTCTGTGTGGGATAGATTTTTCTGTCTTGCTTACTTTCAAAGACATAAAGACCAAGAAAATAGTCAATTTTATTATCTTCTCTGCAACCTTCAAAAAACACAGGTAACAGATACCTCTCCAGAATGGTGGAAGTTTCAGCATTTCTCAGCCCCTGCTCCACAGCTTCACTTGAGACCAGCATATTTGTAGGGCCAGAGTTGAACCGATGTCCCTGGGACTCGCACCTGACCAATGTCAGTGGAAAACTGTTAGAAGTTTTTGTTCTCCAACTTGACCCAAAAGGAGAGTGAGGTTAATAGGCAGGTATAAGAGGTTTATACTTAATTTCTTAAGCCAAACTATAACGCCTAATGAAAATTTGCATTCCTGATGTCAGTGGATTCATTCATGTCAATGTTTTGTTTCACTTTTGTGCATTGTAACATTTCATCTATTTGATTGTTATAAATGTCAGTCCTTGTCTGGTTTGTCAAACTGAGTGGATTGGTCAGCATCTTTTTCTCTCTTATAGCCAGTGAAAGCGTGTCGGCCGATGAATAACAATGCTGGTAAACTGTTCCACTACAGAATAACCGTGTCCCCACCCACCAACTTCCTAGTAGGTTTCTGTGCTGTTTTAATCTAAGTATTAATCTGATTATTATTTTTCTGTTCTTTTATTGTTTCTGCCTGTGAATAAAGCTGTTGCTTTTTCTCTCTCTCTCTTTCAGACAGATAGACCCACGGTTATTGAGTATGATGACCACGAGTACCTTTTTGAGGGCTTTTCCTGCTTCTCTCACACACCACTTAATAATGTAAGCATATGACTTCTGCATGGTTGCATTCAAAACTAATGACTAGATTACTATATGTTCTTTATTGTTTGTGAATAAACAACAATTAAAAAAAAAACAGTATCGAAATAATATAAACTTGCACAAAAGAAAAGCAGATGAGCCATGGTGTAACTGTTCGTGAAATAAACTCCATTCATAGGAATTTGTATTTAAGTTGTTTAACTCAGAAGTGAATACAATTAGTATGTGTCAGTAAGCGAGCATTAATGGGATTTAATGTGCCAGCACATATCTCCCAGACTAACTGTCTACCCCCCACACACACACCCTTTTAGATCCCTTTGTGTCGGGTTATTCGCTTCAACATCGATTACACCATCCACTTTATCGAAGAAATGGCACCTGAGGTATGTGGCAACCCACATTATCGTCAGTTCACTATTCTCATCTTGTATAAATGATTGTAATTATTAATGTTAGTTACTGTGAATAACATTTCTATGCCTATACTTAATTTAAAAAACTAAATAGAAAATTCTCAGAATGAGACAAACATATTTTGACACTTTGACTTGATTATTAATGAAACTGAATTTAATTTTCATTTAGTTTCCCTTTGTTATTGATATTTCTAGTGCTACTTCAGACATATTGGTTGTTTCTAGCACAAGTGAAGTGACCCACAAATGCTCAGCTATTGTAATCTGTTGTGTTTGACCAGAACTACTGCGTTAAAGGCCTGGAACTGTTTTCTTCGTACCTCTTTAAAGACATCTTGGAGTTGTATGATTGGAACCTCACAAGTAATGTGCACACACACATTCAACTCCACACAAGCACAACATAAGCATATAAGCCGTAGTAATATAGTTTTGCTGTCACACAGGTCCTGAAGAAAACAGCCAGTCAGGTTGTCAGATGTTTCATTTTATGCCACGGTTCGTTCGGTTCCTCCCAGGTGAGTTTTAAACGCCCTTCTGTCCATTTTATTGAAGAACAAAAATGTACTGATGAAAAAAGGGCCACTGCCCTCCAGAGTATAGCTTATGCCGCATTCCAGGCAACCTGTACTTTTCCAACCTTTTACCTGTGAAAGTGCACCAGAACGGCAGTCAAACCCGTGACTTCCCACCCATGAACTCATACTAGATCGATGTACTCCCAGTTCCGATCTCTGACGTCACATAGCCCGCGAAACAACTATGGCAGCCCCTACGGATAATTTTGGCTATGGATGCGGTGTTTATGCAAGTGGTATATGCTGAGAAATAGACTTTAGGACAATATAACGTTGCAATAAATTTAATAATCTAGCTACAATTCCTTGCGCTCAGGCAGTTTGGCGTGACTTGCCTGGAACGCTACAAAGTCGTGAGTCGTGGTTTGAAGTCGTGATTTACAGGCTCAAAACCCTGCCTGGAACGCAGCATTAAACCCTGATCAATCTCACTTACCTGTGATTTGCTAGGGATACTGAAGACCTTGATAAGCTTGCTCAGGTGTGTTTGATCTGGGTTGGAGCTAAACTTTGCAGGGTAGGGCTGCACGGTTAATCGCACGCGGTTAATTGCGATTGTCATGCACATTTAGTCAGTAAAGCTAGTTCTGTGATTAGCAGTAAATCTTCATTACCTGCTTTCAAGTGGACCAGCATTTACTACGCAGAGCCATAATTCTCTGACAAGCTATGCAAAATCGCGTTCATAATTGCAGACGATATAATTGTAGGTTTATGAAATCAACGAAATCGTTCTCAATTATGACAGCTGTTTGCGTATCTTCTTAGTGAACTGGGGCTCTGTGTAGTAAATGCTGCTCCATCTGAGAGCACGTGAAAATACTTTTAACTCCAAGTTCACTTCATAACGTCAGTCGAGTGTTTAAAATAAATCCTTCTGTGAGATGATGTGACTTCTTAAACAGAATAATTAAGGCACACAATATTTCATTGTATTCTAAGAAGTGATAAAGGCTATGTCGATTAGCATTTCATTATAGATATATTTTATTATGATGAAATTTATAATAAGAACTCAGATAAACCATATATTGCCGTAGTCGTTTGTTTATTAGTCACGTTGAATCAATGAAAGCAGTTAAATCTTCTGTTTATTCAGCTGCAGCTATAGGCATTTCCTGGGTTTCTTCTTTAGGGGAATATTTGGATTTTCAGTGCGAGAGCGCCCTCTGGCCTTTGGATGGAGATTTACTGCTGATCACAGAACTGTGCTTCACTGAAAGATATGCATGACAATCACAGCTTCTGCCTAATCACGATTGAATGCCTTTGTGTTTTAATTTCGATTAATTGTGCAGCCCTACTGCAGGGTATTGGCTCTTCAGGGCAAGATTTTAGGAACCCTGTTCTGAATTTTGAAAAGATTTGCTTTCAGAAGATTTACACAACATTTACAGTCCCTCTACAGAAGAATAGGCATCCAGAAAAATGGATGACTTGCTAATATATTGGTGATTGGTTTATTTATACAGTAGAGAGTTTTTCTCCAAGATTGTTCAATGGATTGCCGCCTTGTTGTGGAGGTCTACAGTTGTTTTAATGTTTTAATTAGTTCCTCCTGTTTTTAACTATATTCCTACAATCAGTTTCACCAGGGGCAAATTGCTGAACATTCAGCAGTACACACAACCCAATATTTCACCAGTTTTCGACTATTCTAATATTTTGCTGGACAAGTGCTTTAAGACACGCAAGTGCGGGAAGCAAGCTGGCACACTCGTCAAGCTCAGACAGTACGGCTTTAGAACGGCACTGCCTAGTATCCATCAGGCGAATCTCATTCTGGACAGCGGACTACATCTGCAGGGCTTCCAGCTGTTCAGAGTGGATTGCGATGCAGAATTAGCAGGGTAAATTGCTTGGCGGCGGGACATGCTTCTTAATCAAAGAAAGGTTGTGTACAGATGTAACTGCGTTGAAGATATGCTGTCCTGATCTACAAGTTAGGGCTGGTCTGAATACCATTTTTTAGCTTCAAAGCTTCGGCAGTAATCGACACCTAATATTCGAAGCTTTGGAGGGAGGGGGCTGAACATATTATTCTCTCAACACTGTGTCTACATCTGACGCTGTGCTGCGACAAAATACAATAGAACCTATTATGCTCTCTACTCCTGAAGTGGCCCGGTGCGACAAATTCCCAACAGTAAACTGCTGCGTTCTATTTATGACGTACTGACACAAATTTCAAATGATTTTCAACAGTCGCTTTATAGACAGACTTTAGCTGTTGCTGCACGGTGCAGCGCGACACGACAACGATAACACATTAACATTTGGCACACTGCCTTTGTCTTGTCCTCACTCAATTTAAAGTGTTCCCACACAGCTGAGGTCTTCTGCATTTTTGTCTTCTCTTCCAGATGAAATGAATCATGATGTTCATGACTTTCACTCATGGGCAATTCATATTCAAGCTGAATGAGAACCGTTTTACAGGGGATGCCAGGTGTTAAAATTTTTTTATAAAAATTTGAATCTCAAAATTTTAAATCGAATGCCAACCCACCAAATGCCATCCAGGAGGGTGACAAGTCTGCTTATAGACAGGAGGTTAAAGAGCTGGCTGTTTGGTGCAATCACAACAACCTGGAGCTTAACACACTCAAAACAGTGGAGATGATCGTGGGCTTCAGGAGAAACCCCCCCCCCCCCACCACTCCCCCCACTCTCCATCATGAACAGCACTGTGGGTGCAGCAGAATCATTCAGTTTCCTGGGCACCACCATCTCTCAGGACCTGAAGTGGGACACTCACAGAGACTCCATTGTGACGAAGGCCAAGCAGAGGCTGTCACTGAATCCGTTCTTTGCAATTCTATAATTATCTGGTTCAGCTCAGGTACCAAATCAGACCTTTTGAAGATTGCAGCGGATAGTCCAGACTGCTGAGTGAATCACTGGTACAACCCTACCCACTCTCCAAGAACTGCACTCATCTAGAGTGCGTTAAAGAGCTGGGAAAGTCATTCTGGACCCCTCACACCCAGACCGCTTCCTCTTTGAACTGTTGCCGTCTGGTCGGTGCTACTGAGCACCAATACAGCCAGGCATAAGAATAGTTTTTTTCCCTCAGGCAATCCATCTCATGAACAGTTAACTTGGCAATAAATGTGTAATTCTTATTTCCATTTCTTTGCATTTGTACATACATGCACACACAAATACCATCTATTGTCTATTTTGTATATGTGTATATATATAAATAAATATAAAAAAAAAAATTGTATATTATTTCCTATTTACTTATCCTATTATTATTCTTGTTATTATCTGTGTCTTGTCTTGTCACTGTCATTCTGTTCGTGCTGTGGAAGCTTCTGTCACCAAAACAAATTCATCATATGTATAAACATACCTGCCAGTAAAGCTCTTTCTGATTCTGAGAATGCTTCATCTGTGTGATTGACGTTGTCATGTCTGCTCGTGTGTCAGATGGAGGAAAGGAGGTGCTGTCCATGCACCAGGTGCTGCTGTATCTGCTGCGCAGCAGCACAGCTCTAGTTCCCGAAGAGGAGATCGCAAACATGCTACAGTGGGAGGAGCTGGAGTGGCAGAAATACGCTGAGGAATGCAAGGGCATGATCGTCACCAACCCTGGCATGGTAAAACACATTCACACAAAGAGTGGCCTGATGTCAGGTGAGCAGACTGAATAGTCAAATGCCTCTGAATGGCACAGAGGAAGATGAGGAGCCTTTTTTAATGGGAGGAAATATTGTACAATAAATAAATAGTAGGTGACAGATACATATGTAAATAGATTCTTTCTGCACTGACATCAGTAGCCAAAAGCTTTTGCATGATTATGCATCCACACAAATAAGTTCAAGGCCACTGTCATGGCATTAAAACACGACTGCACTTTAAATGTCTGCTTGTGTGTGTGTGTGTCTGTATTCACACAGAAACCCAGTTCTGTGAGGATTGACCAGTTAGATCGTGAGCAGTTCAATTCCAGTGTCATCACTTTCCCCATCATTGTGCATTTTGGTATCCGACCTGCCCAGCTTAGCTACGCCGGTGACCCGCAGTAAGTCTGACTGAGCACTCACCACTTCTCATTTTGCTTTTTAGCTTGAATTATAATGGTAAGAGTTTTCTGAAATGGTTCTTATAATTTGATTTAAACCAGTACTATGCTGAAGTTCCTAAAAAAGTTTACTTTAAGGGTGTTTACACTTGGGTTTACCCTTTACAAGACAAGCACAGACCTCTTTTAAAGCAGTGGTTCACAATTCCAGGCCTCGTGACCGACCGCTTTGCATATTTTGTATGTCAGATGTCACTTCAGAAGTTTGTTCTAACCGACCATAAGTGCCCTGCAAATTGGACTTCACAGGATATTCCGCCATGATTCCAGTTCAAAGGGCATAAAAGTCTGCAAGCCAAGACGTGAATTTAAATTGTATTTATTTGCAGAGGTAAATTATGTCATGCTGCAGGCAGTGGCATTGGCATAGCACAAATCCGTGAATGAATGTTTCAGAGGAAAAGTAAACTTTCAAAGGATTTCCCGTGCTCAGGGAGTAGGAACCAATGAACACTGTGTTAGGGACTTTGTCAATCAAAACACAGTTCATGCTTGGATCTCTCTTCTAACAAGCTGTTTATCTGAATCAGGTGTGTTAAATAAGAGAGACATGCAAAATATGCAGAACGGTGAGTCGCCAGGATTGAGAACCACTGAGTTAAAGGGAACAGAGTTAAACAGAAATCTCTCCCCACTTGAGTTATCATAGGCCACATTCCCACTGTTTTTGACCTATTCAATATTATAATAAAACAACGATAATCAAAATGAGTATGTTTTTTTTTTTTATGGTGACTATTAAAAAAAAAATAAAAAAAATTACAGCAACAAGATTTTACAGTACAACTGTAAAATTGCAATGCTAATATTTATTAAATTTCTTCATTTTCAAACATTATACCATTAAGCTTTTATTTTGATGCAGGGAGTTATTATTAATAATGATTTTTTTAATAATATAATAATGAAAAAGGTGAAATACTGCAGTTTACTGCTTTCTTTGCAGGTATCAGAAGTTGTGGAAGAGTTATGTGAAATTGCGGCACTTGTTGGCCAACAGCCCAAAGGTTAAACAAATTGACAAACAGAAGTTAACGCAAAGAGAGGTAAGTGTCTGCATGTGTGGTTTATGTACATAGAAATAGCTAATGTGACAAAGATGCCTTAAATAATAAATATGATCATTATGGAAGGGTAGCATGAAGTTCTTTTTCATAAAAAATAAAATAAAATGCGCATTGACTGAATGAGCAGTTTGAAGGCAAGGCAACATGTTTTAGTACAGTACAAAGTCATAATTGTGTGAATACTATGTCCAAAAACTGATTTACAGGAAGCTCTGCAGAAGATCAGGCAGAAGAATACAATGAGAAGGGAGGTCACAGTGGAGCTCAGCAGTCAGGGTTTCTGGAAGTCTGGTATCCGCTCTGATGTTTGCCAGGTACACATTTACACAAACACACATTCACTTCAGAACTTAGGTTTGATGAAGTGTTGGCTAGGGCCCAAACAAGATAAACATAGCAAAATAAAAATGAACATTTGTCATAATAAAAATGAACATCAATGAAAAACTGTGCTTTTGAATTTAAAAAGTATGGCGAAAACTTGATTAGCACAGATGTTAATTAAAGGGGTCATATGATGTTTCTAAAACAGAACATTATTTTGTATATTTGGTGTAATGAAATGTGTTTATGCTGTTTAAAGAGCAGGTCAGATGGTATTTTAAAGTGTCCCAATATTGTATTGGAGTCCCCTACATCAGGTTTAAATGCATCTAAGTTCAGAAAACATTGTAATTTTCTCAGAATATACATTTAATATTAGAGTCATTTGCCAATGATTAGGAAATGATTCGTTTCAAGCAAGTTCAGAGCAAGCCCCTCCCTTCCTCAAGCCTACTCTGCTCTGATTGGTCAGCTGGCCAAACCTGTTGTGATTGGCACAGAGATGAGTCCTTGAGCCAGCTAGCCAGCACTACCATTGACAAAGCACCTTTACATAAAACAATAATATAGTCAATCCGTTTCTTATAATGACATAAAATACAAAAACACTTATGCAAGCGAATCGTGCCCACAGCTAAAGTTTAGCTGCTAAACTGTGAACACTAGGTGGATACGTTAGCCGAGTGCTAACGTGACTAACTGATGAAACAATACAGTTTGTAAACCAAAATATGTCTACTGTAATGTTTGAAGAACGACAGACAAAAGACGCTTGGTCTTAACTTTTAATTAGAACGCAGAACAGTTGTATCACAGGAGCACCAGCCGAAATCACTCATCTCTCCCGCATTAACCCTGTAACTGCCAGTGCAGCACAATAAACAGCAGTTTCACAATTATTATAAAGTGTGTGTGCTACACTACATTCTTTATTATTAAACAAAGTAATTAGAACAACGTCAGTCTAGAATAATCGACATATTCTTAGGTTCACTGCGAATTTTTAGAACTACTTCAGTAAGACAGTAATATCGTGCTTTACCTGGAAACCTAAAGCTGCGCTAGGTATACATCACATATTGGCACAAAAAAATTATATTTTGAGCACTCAATTGAAAATGTACACCTAACGTATCAATCGTACTACTTACAGGTGGTGGTTCAGAGAGCTTGTTAGTCCAAATTAAGAAGATTAGAAGCCAACGAAGATAAAAGCCCAGATTAGAGAAGCAGTTCTTGATAAAATGACAAGCACACAACAAAAGGCTCGAATTGTATTTCTGTGGTATCCTTGAACACCGCGTCTTCTCAACATGATGTAAACGCACTAATAGCAGAAGTGTTTGTGGGCAGATCAGACTCTGTTCGTATTTCGCGGGCAGGCAGGGATTATGCAAATGTGTTACTCAGTGACGTACACTGGTAACAGACAAAAGAGTCGAACATATAACGACTCGTTACGGCGATTCAGAACCGACTCTCTCTTTTGAGAGACAATATCTTTATTTATCATGCACTTTTTTGATTAAAAACTTTGCAGATTGTTTTCATTTAAGGATAGCTACGTTATAAACTGCAAAAGAGAGATTTTTCAAAAACCCATCTGACCTGCTCTTTAAGGTTCAAAAAACTAATTATTTTCCACATACTGTACATTATTGTTTTCTCCTCTATGCCCCGCCTTTCTGAAACGCGTCGATTTTTACAAAGCTCATCGTTCTGAAAAGCAAGGTGTGCTCTGATTGGCCAGCTATCCAGTGTATTGTGATTGGCCGAATACCTCAAGCGTGTGACGGAAATGTTACACCCCTCACCATACTGTGATGCCGCGTCCCAGTGCGATGAGATTAAAACCAATAGAACGCATTACAAATGAGGCATTTGTTGCTTCCAGTGGAGACATAATTACTGATTATAATGACTTGAACTGTCTTTTTACGCGTTGTGTTGCATCGCGCTGTGTAAACATAAAACCATATCTGCATTTGTGATCGGAAAAACAACAAACAACAAGTGCTGCTCTACACTGCTCAAAATTCGCGTTTGAATAGTCAGTGGCAAATCCTTTAAATATGAAAACGTACTTACCGGCTGTGAGTCAGCATTATTTGTCAGAACACCAGCATTGTAGGCTCCTCTTCCAGGAAACAGTCCTTGTCCTCAGTAAAATGCGCTGTGTACATCTGAATATTTGGGTTGAACTGTTCTGGAACAGTGTTGTAAATACTTAACCACTTGTAAACTTAACCACTGGTTTCTAGTTGTGTCCTCTTTTGGAAGACCAAACAAAGTAGTTTCGCTTTCACAACAAAACGCATCTCCACAACATGGCGAAGGCGGTAACAATACTACAACGAGAATCAAATTTACGCCTTCTTTCTTTGCGTGAACATTTGGGCGGTGTTATGCAAATCTTCCCACACAGTGACGTAGATGTGGGGGCATGTTTAAACGAGGCGTTTTAGGAGGGCGTGGGCGAGTCTTAACTTTTATAAAGAACATCTCTTTGGGTTTGAGACTTTAGTCTTTGCAACTTTAGGGGTCTTATCTATTCACGAACAGCTTTTAACACTCCAAAGAGAAAGGAAAACTTGAAATCATATCATATGACCCCTTTAAAACACTGCATTCAGAAACAATTCAGTTCTCTTAATTTTTTTTTCCACATATTGTTCTTTTGCACATAATGTTCCATCACTCAAATAATTGTACAAGTTTACTGTGAATTAAATAATATTCAATACTTGAGTAGTTATTTAGTAAACATTGTCTCGTAAATATCTGAGAATACAATGAAGTGCACGTTTATAAAGCATATAAAACAATGATCTGCTGCATTACACTCATGGATGTGCAGATTCTGTGTTACCAAGTGTTTTGTCTATTTTATTGCAGATATTTTTCCTCTCTTATGACTGTAAATAAATATCAGTTAGCCAATTAGACAATAGCAGAGAATGGATTTTGAGTCAGATGCTTGTTTTTGCAGCATGCCATGATGCTGCCGGTTCTCACCCACCACATCCGCTACCACCAGTGCCTGATGCATTTAGACAAGCTGATCGGTTACATGTTCAAAGAACGATGCCTGCTGCAGGTAAGAGAAAGAGTAAATACTTGTGTAGGGTTTTTTTCTGTTCATTCTGGAAAATTGCGGCACATGTTACCAGGGCTGCAGAATAAGAATTTAGTAGTTCAGGTTTTTCCTTGCTCTGCCAGTATTTTCTCTGGCTCCACCAAAGATAAAATATAGATTATTATATAGATTTTATCGTGAATATAAACACTTGACAGTTTTACTTTTGTTTGTTTGTTTTAAGAAAAGTGATCTACATTTTTCAGTTTGCAATAACAGCTGGAAATTAAAAGCTAAACAGCTATAATGTATAACCGTTTTAAATTAGTTTACTCCGATTATGTGTGAAGCACTCCACTGATCTCAGTTTTATAGCTGATAGGCCAGATGGAAGCCTCTCCTTTGTCAAGGCACATTAAATCCCACTTGGAATTTGCAAAGCACCAAATAAAGGCCTCTCAGAACAACAATTCTTGGAATTGAAGCCTCAACTTTTTAATTTGCAATAACTGGAAAGTAACCCACTATATTGTAACTCCGCAACAATAAGAAGTACATCCACATCCAGAAATGAAATTGAAATGAAAAATTATGGCATACGAATCAGAACATGACTGGTTGATTAATAATGTTCATCCCATGTAACTGATGATTCCAAGATTATCCCAAGTTTTTCTTGCAGTTTTGACACATTCTTATCTTTATTAGTTGGCTGGCAATGTTGCCTCAGTGACATTTAAATTAACACAATTTTCAACAAAAAGTATACAAAAAGGCAGTGTAAGACTCTGATTTTACAGAACAGTTTTCAGTTGTTGGATGTTTATTCCTGCATAGCTACAAGTATGTGCATGTGTTATGTGTTAGCATGTAACTATACTTAATGGTCATAAAAGGTCATTGTACTGTGTTCAGTGGTAGTTTGTTTGGATTCATGTTATGCATTATAACACTCACTTTGCTTTTGTTTTGATTTTCTTTTTTGCCCAGTTGGCAATGACTCACCCCAGTCATCATCTAAATTTTGGGATGAATCCTGATCATGCTCGCAACTCTCTGTCAAACTGTGGCATACGCCAGCCCAAATATGGAGACCGGAAAGTGCATCATATGTTCATGAGGAAAAAGGGTTAGCATAAGTGTCTGTACATGGTTTTTAGAGGGTTTTTTTTTTTTTTTTTTTTTTTTTGAAGTAGTCCGACTCTACTAATGGTTTTGTCACTTTTTCACTAGGAATCAACACCTTGATTAATATTATGTCAAGATTGGGCCAGGATGACCCATCACCCTCCAGGTTAGTGTGTGTGTGTGTGTGTGTGTGTGTGTGTGTGTGTGTGTGTGTGTGTGTGTGTGTGTGTGTGTGTGTGTGTGTGTGTGTGTGTGTGTGTGTGTGTGTTTTATTGTATGATTTTATTTTAGTCAAATGATTTGTGATAAACATTTGGTGAATTTTTTGTTATTTTTTTTACATTTTAAAAAAGGCAGTAGAAACATTATAACAACTAAAGGATGTGATCCCTGTACTTTTAACAGAATCAATCATAATGAGCGCTTAGAGTTTCTTGGTGATGCAGTTGTTGAGTTCTTGACCAGGTGAGACCTCTTACTTTTCAACAGTGCTATAAATCTGTCACTACATAAGAGCATGTCTCACTGAGATTAGCTTTAGATAAGTTTCTTTTTTTATTTCAAATCTGTTGTTTCTCTATTTATAGCAGGATGTTTTTCTCTTAAGGTTACATTCGTTAGCCTATTGTAGTCATATATTTGTCTTTTTCTTTTTTCTTTTTCTTTTTTTTTTCCAGTGTGCATCTCTACTACCTGTTCCCAAACCTGGAGGAGGGAGGACTCGCCACATATCGCACAGCAATCGTTCAGAATCAGCATCTTGCTATGCTTGCTAAGGTGACCATTTACTAGATGATAGGGATAACCAAAAAATAATGTCCGCACACTGAAAATTATAGATCCATAAACATTTTTTTAAAAATACACACACACACACACATCAGTGTGTTGACATTAAGCATTAACATTAAGTCCAATTTAAACCTTTGCATAAATTTTATCACTGTTTTGATGAGTTAAAGTCTTCTTATATTATATATTTTGGCATGCATACGTGGAGTTTTCAGAGTTTTGTGTTGGTAGGTGTTAGTAGTCATTGTTTATGTTTAGTTTAGTTTTTTGTTATTTTTAATCATTGTTTTGGATCACCAGAAATTGGAGTTGGATCGGTTCATGTTATATGCCCACGGCCCTGACCTGTGCAGGGAGTCAGACCTCCGACATGCCATGGCAAACTGTTTTGAGGCCCTGATAGGTTAGTGCTTTATCATGTATGCTCTCTGTCTGTGTTTAATATACTGTATTACCACTCACTGAGGTCAAAATTTTTTTTTATCTTGATTTAATTTTTTATTTTTTATATATATTGCAAGCATAGCTTCAGAAACTTACTTTGTGTTTTGTAAGAACAAATTTACAGAATGCTTTAAATATTGGCCTAGGTATGTGTGTTTTGTTCAGCTGCTGTATGATCTGACTTCCAGCAGTTTTCCCAAGACAGCCTTAGACAGTGGTTCTTAACTCTGGTCCTAGGGATCTACCGCTCTTTTATGTTTCACTTAAGCCAGGCACGCACTGTGTGATTTCAACAATGTTTTAGTTAAATACCAAGATTTACAGTGGGTATAGAAAAGAATCACCACTTTAAAGTATGAAGACAGACACAGTTTTTGTTTTATCCAGCTGTATTTACTCAGTGCAACATATAACATGAAAGTGAAAGATATAATACAAACATGTCAGGAAAAATAAATAAAAAAACAGAATCAGTTGGAAAAAGTATCACCCCTTGTGTCAGTATTTTGTTGAACCACCTTTTGCTTTAATTACAGCCTTTAGTCTGTTTGGATCTGTCTCTATTAACTTTGCACTTCTAGCCTTTGCAATATTTGCCCACTCTTCTTTGCAGAACTGCTCAAGTTCAGTTAAATCTGATGGTGAGCGTTGGTGGACTGCAGACTTCAAGTCATTCCACAGATTTTCAGAGGGTTTTAAGTCTGGCCTCTGATTAGGCCATGCAAGGACATTCACCTTTTCTCCTTCAACCACTGTGTGCTCAGTTTTGCTGTGTGCTTTGGGTCATTGTCATGTTGGAAGGTAAACCTTCTTCCCATTGACAACTTTCTTTTTCCCATTGACAAGTGCTCCAGTCCCTTCTGCAGAGAAACACCCCCATAACAGGATCTTACCACCTCCATGGTTTACTGTAGGAATGCTGTTATTTGGATGCTGAGCTCTATTGGATTTCTGCCAGACATATCGTTTGGTGTTGAGGCCAAATAATTACATTTTAGTCTCATCTGCCTCAGGATCTTCACGGTGTGTTTTGGGCAAAGCTCAGTTGTGACTGTATGTGGCCTTTCTTGAGGAGTGACTTGTTTTTTTTTTTGCAACCCTCCCATACAATACACATTTGTGGAGAATGTAATATTGTCGTCACATGAACACAATGACCAATCTTTGTCAAAAATTCCTGCAACCACTTCAGAATTGCTGAAGGCCTCTTGGTAACCTCTCTGACCAGTTTCCATCTGGCTCTTTCATCCAGTTTGGAGCGACGTCCTGATCCAGGGAGAGTCTGTGTTGTACGAAATACATACTACTTCTTGATAACAGACTTCACTGTGCTTCTGATATAACCCAAAGCCATGCCACTGTGTAGCCTCTATTGCTTCATGCCACTCAGCATGTCGCCATGGTTTGATTTCTGTTTTTCGTGCAGGCACAGTGAGGGAAAAAACACTAAGTTTAGGGAAATCGGTTCATACCTCTGCTTCAGCTATGCGATAACCCTCACGAGGGGCAACCAAAGTGTCCTAATGAGCTGATGATATGAATTGTGTGTTATACAAAATGTGAAGATCCGGATTTGAGAACCACTGGCCTAAGAGAACCCATGAAGTCACTGGTGAAAGCACTTGACATGTTTGATGTGAAAAAAGCATTATTAAGCACAATAAGCCTCAGAAAAGAACACAAGTTACTAGTGATGATTATTACAATAATACAGTGACCTTGCTTAATAAATGCATAATTTCCTATTTAAAAAGAAACATAATGATTCCAAATTTTTGAATGACAGTATATTAATTGTTTAGTGTGTGTGTGTGTGTGTGTGTGTGTGTGTGTGTGTGTGTGTGTGTGTGTGGTTTTATTTTTTTTATTTAATCTTTTTATTTTATTTTTTATTTTATTTTTTGTAGGGGCCGTTTACCTAGAAGGTGGTTTAGAGGAAGCCAAGCAACTCTTTGGGAGACTGCTGTTCAGCAGTGAGGTGAGTTTTGGATGTATGTTTGTAGGACTAAACATGGCAAATTTTAGTTAGATTTATTATTGTGAGCCTACTGTATATAAAAGTAAAATAAATAGGTGTTGTGTTCCAATATAAAGATATTGCATTTAAAACTAACAGGGTGTTTAAATATAAATTTTGTCTGCAGAAGTAATTTGTTAGTAAGTTTTACTTTCCCCAATACAATTTATAGTGTTAAAATATTTTCATAAGAAGTAAAAATAATCACGTTAAGCATGTTTGCAGCTTGCAGAATATATATTAAAGCAAAAAAAAAAAAAAAAAAACATCAACATTTTAGAGAACAGTCAGGTTTTTTCAGCAGAGCTTCTGTTTGGTCATAGTGGAAATGTGAAAAACAGCAAAGTGACAGCATAAAGATGATCTGGCTCTCTTGCTGTCATTAGTAAATAAGTTAATTGACTGTTGCCTAAAACTGAAAAAAAAAAATCACATAAATAAACAAAAAAAAAAATAGATGAAACATTCTAAAGATGTTTTTTTTTTAAGTCTGAATTGTCCCTCATATACACTTATTCTTCTCAAATTGACGTGTTGTATTTAGTTTGTTTCCTCTCTCTATGTCTTGCAGGAGCTGAAGGACGTTTGGCTCAACTATCCACCTCATCCTTTACAGGTGTGAGCAGAATTGATTTAAAATGTTCAAATGTCATGCAAAAGTGTAAGACAGATACATACATACACTTTCATCAGCTGCCTAGGTAAATAACAAGAAGAATAACAGTAAACAGTGCAGTAAACAGCAGAACTGCTACTGGTTTATGATTATGATAATAAATTAAAATAAATACTAGTTTGCAGTATTTATTGTTTTGTATTTTTTAGTAATATTTAAGTATTTTAAGTGGCTAAAACCGGAAACCTTGCACATTCAAGTTCGAAATGGCCATGTCCACTCTTATTTCATTATATATATTTTCCTAAAATATGCATTAGTGGAATTGTGCAGGGCAATTTGAAGAGACCGTTTATCCAGACATTACAATTCTGTCATCATTTTCTCATCTTAATGTTGTTCCATACCCATAAAACTTTCATTCATCTTCAGAACACAAATGAAGATATTTTTAATATTCTCGCATCATATTTGTTCATCCATTGAAAACTCACACAGCCAAAATTTTCAAGATTCAAAAAGAGCATAGATATTTCATAAAACAAAAAATGTAAGAACTTGACACACTCTCTGTACAGTATGTGCTACAGAATGCATTAAAATCTGTTTATTTGTGAATAAAAGCCTAAATTATGTCTATTCAGCATGTAAAGTCATTGTGTCTCTTCAGAAGACTTGAATTAAATAAAAATATTTTGTCTTTGTGAACTTTTTAAGCTTGAAAATATCGATTGCCCAGATTGATTGACAGACTTACAATGGATGAGCAAAAATAATAAGAGAATATTACTATATTTTCATTTGTGTAAGGATGATGAATAAAAGTCTTAAGGGTTTGGAACAACATGAGGGTGAGTAAATGATGACAGTTTTTGGGTGAACTATTTTTTAAGTTTCATTATAAACTACAAATATTTCAGCTTTTATTTTAATTATAAATTTTTTGAATTAAAGAAGCTGTCTGTAAGGTTCGTTGTAGTAATGTAATAGTTGAGTTTATTTCATGCATAAAAGCACACATTTCATGGTCTGCTGTATGTTTAGGTACAGGAGCCACTGACAGACCGGCAGTTGATCGAGTCCTCTCCAGTTCTGCAGAAACTCACAAATTTTGAGGATACCATCGGAGTGCTATTCACTCACGTACGTCTCCTAGCACGGGCTTTCACTCTGCGAACAGTGGGCTTCAACCACCTCACCCTGTAAGTGCTCTAGTGCCTCTGTGACTTTTTAAAATCTATTTTTTTTTAATGGAAAATTGTACTGAACCTTTAGACAATATATATATATATATATATATATATATATATATATATATATATATATATATATATATATATATATATATATATATATATAAATATATATATATATATATATATAAAAAAATCCAAACACTTGCATATGTGTTTTTGATGAGTATCATATTTGATACATAAGGCTGTTTCAGCTCATATAATATGACATAAGAGAATATGGAGATCATACTTGAGAAGACCAGAAAGCTGAGTCATAGCACTTTTAACCTTTATGAAGTTATTCTTAAGTCTAGGAATAAGAGAAAAATTGTCATTCTTGAGACTACAATTTTACTCTGAGCTTTATACATATGGCCCCTGAAGTGTTTATAAATCTGGATCCAGCTGGTTGAATTAAACAGTCATTTGCTTGTTTGCTGGCGGGTCTGGCATTATGGCCAAATGTTTCAAAAAGTGTCTGTGCTCCCTCAAATTGTGAACCCACATGGTGATTAGGACCCACAGAGACAGAGGCTGTTTTTCCACAGCCAGGAACTACGCAACAGTAATCTTATCATTAGTTAACTATCAATTGGAGCTTCATGCAACCACTGTATCTGTCTGCAGAGGCCACAACCAGAGAATGGAGTTCCTGGGAGATTCTATCATGCAGCTGGTGGCAACAGAATATCTGTTCATCCACTTTCCAGACCATCATGAAGGACATTTGACAGTGAGTATATCCCTCATCTGTTCTCCATTTCATTGTATTTTCTTTAACTCACTATGATGCATAGTTCTTTCACTACAGTAATTTTAAAAACCCATTTTAAAAGCCATCCTGTGCGAACAAACTCCCTGGTTACCCCTGCTCTGTAGTACAAAAAAATCTAGCCATTTCAGTCACTGTGCCCCTCTCTTCTGGTTGGTCAGACCGTATAAAACCCAGAAGTATAAAGTGAGTTCATTTGTGTGATTTTTAGCTACTGCGCAGCTCCTTGGTGAATAACCGGACTCAAGCGAAGGTTGCAGAGGAATTGGGCATGCAGGAATATGCTATTACTAACGACAAGACCAAACGTCCTGTTGCCTTGCGGACCAAGACTTTAGCCGATCTGCTGGAGTGTAAGTGTGACATGACACTGCAGATTATTTTAAAGGAATCTTTGATTTGATTGCAAGGACAGTGCACAGACTGCCAAAGTCTACTTTGGGCTTTATTGTCTGAATTGCTACTAAATTTGATCTCTCTTTTTTTTTCTCCCCAGCATTCATTGCAGCTCTTTACATAGATAAAGACTTGGAGTTTGTGCACACATTTATGAATGTTTGCTTTTTTCCACGACTCAAGGTATAACAAACTTAGATTTGTTTTTTTAAACCCATGTTTATATGCCAGCACTTTATCTATCATTATAAGCAATGATTATGAAATGGCCCAATGTCAGAGGCACCTAGTGTAAAATAGCATTCATTGAAAAGAATAAGGTGACATTTAAAAAGGTCATCATGGTCTTGAATTCTGACAGGACTGTTTCTAATCTTCTGTGTGTGTACATTTGCAGTAGATATGTTATTTTAGCATCTTTTGCAGAAACCTACTCAACCGATATGTTTTTCCTAAAACAAATTCTTGTTATTGGTTTGTTTTTGTGTATATATATATATATATATATATATATAAGTCAATGTCCTGCTGTTTGATTGGTTCAATTATTGTTACAGGAGTTTATCTTGAACCAGGACTGGAATGATCCAAAATCACAGCTGCAGCAATGTTGCCTAACCCTGCGGACGGAGGGCAAAGAGCCAGACATTCCCCTATACAAGTAAGAACCTTCTGTCCGTTAATGTCCTTTGATTTACCTGCCTTTTTCCTCCTTCAGTTATCTGTTTAAAGATATTTGCCTTGCGAAAGTATACAAACCCCTTTATATATATATATATATATATATATATATATATATATTAGGCCTGGACAATAAAACAGTACCGATATTTATCAATGGTACACCTTCTTCGATAACGCTAGAAAAAATGTTCGATATAGGCACGTGCTATGAGTGACGCAGACAGCACACACAAACACGAACTCATGCTGAATTGAGTGCTGTGGCTGCCAGTGATGAGGAGATTGTGATTAAATTGAATATTAGTCGAATTTAAAATAAACTTTTGCATATGAATGCAAAAATAGTCAAATCAAATGTTAGGTGTGTGTCAGGGAGCGTCATCAGTGGTGCATGAGATGCGATGATGATGTAAGGGACGCTTTTGCATTTTAATGTTTTGTTACTGTATCCCACGAGACGCGTAGTTGCTGTATTATTTATTCAAAATATTAGAGAAATATAGTAGCTCAATGCGTAGAAGATCTTGATTAGGTTAAAAGTGAAACCAAGTCATTCACACAGAAGGCAAATTCAGTGCATTCTTTAGACGGACAAATATGACTGCTGCACAAACGTCTCACACAAGAGATGTATAGAAAGCCATGCAATGTTAAACCAGTTTAAACTTAGAAAACACATCATGAATTTGTGGAGGTTTACTTCTTTTCCCTGCGTCTCATATGTTTTAAAATGCAATCTGTTTGTTCATAATTGTTTATGCAATTTACGAAATTATATTTGATTTATGAGAGTTAATTTAGACGTAATGCACGTTTTTTATGGACAGTTTTTTCCGTGTTGACAATTTAATGCGCTGCATTAGTTTGCTCATTGTGCCCTCCTATGGCCTATTTAATCTGCATATAAAACATTAGAAATTAGATATGTTTAATTTTTATTTTGTGTTTGACTTAAAACAAAAAAAAATGTTTGTTGGTTGTATCAATAAGTTGGGTTAATCCAAAAATAGTGGTTAAATGTAAACTTTTTTTCTATTGCTCTGTTTTAAAAAAAGGTTATAAAAAATGTCAATAATTATGTCTTGTCTCTGGATCATGTTTGAAATGTTTCTACAGTTTGATTGGAGTCCATCTGCTGCAAATTCAGTTGATCAGGGATGTTTTTGAAAGGCACATGACTATCTGTATAAGGTCTAACATGCATATCATAGCAAAAGCCAAGCCATAAGGTCAAGGGATCATCCTCTGCCTGTGTAGCTCAGAGGCAGGATCATGTAGATCCACAGATCTGGGGAAGGCTACAAAATCTTTCTGCTGTATTCAAGGTTCCCAAAAGCCCAGTGGCCTCCATTTTTTCATTTCTTTTTTTTTTGGTGTTTTAAGTTCCTACAGTAGATCCTCCATTGCAAACTTGGAATGTTCGAGATTGTTTGGAATGCTCATGTATCTTTCTTCTAGTAAGATGAGACATCAACTCTGCAACATAAAAGTTTACATTAAACTGTACAGAAAAATCAGCTGAACTAAATGAGACTGAATTGAAGTGATATGTTTATAGAAATTGGTCTGTTCATCGCTGATTGCTTATGGTTTGCTGTATATTATAATTGGTGCAAAGTGTCATGGTGATAGTAAGGTGGACGTTTTGCTTTAAGGTCTGTCATGACAGCTCTCTGAGATTAGTTCTGTCATCTTCTCTCAGAATTAGTTCTGTCATCTTCTCTCAGAAAGTTTATCTGCTACACTGCTGCTGCTGTGGTAGAGCAAGTACCAAGACTTGCTACTGCCAATACATCAACAGACATGCTGCTGTGAGCATGTAAGAAATACTGTTGCTGCACATATAACATATGAAATAACCCCTATATATAATATACATGAAATCACTCCGTAGCAGATCTATGCAGGTGGAGCTAGGGAAGGTGGAGGGATTCTGAACTTATAGCTGAGTATTTGAATGTTAAGCAGCAAACTCATTGGCTGCTGATATGAAAAGAAACCAATCAACTGCTCCATATGAATAATAATGTCATTATATTAGGTTGAGTTGGAACTTATAGGCCAGCGCCATCTAGAGTTTTGTGACAGAACTTTGGATGTATGTTGTCTCTTCTATGTTTACTTGCTTTTACTGATGCAAGGCCACTGGTCTGAGTAATGTGGCCACAGATCCTCTTAATTGTTCCAGTTTGTTTTGTTTTCATTCATATCAACTGTGATGCTCTTCATCTTGTTTTACAGAACACTTCAGACAGTTGGACCCTCTCATGCCAGGACCTACACAGTGGCAGTGTATTTTAAAGGTGAACGGATTGGCTGTGGAAAAGGACCAAGGTACTAATACACCCAGATATTTACCCTCATTGCCACATCGCTGCATATCTGCTTTTATAAAGTTGCTTTTATAAAGTTGTTTTTTGCATGGATGACGCACAGAGGCATATGTTCAGTATGCAGTATTATATTGCTTCCCTGAAATGTTTTGTTTTATTGCCTTTCCGAGAGACCTGCAAAAATATGAAGTATCTGAAAATATTGTCTGAAATTTATGTCACTCAGTATGAGCTAATTGTTGTTTGAACTACTGTATAAAAGCAATATCACACCAGCAAATATGATATCATCCTAAAAATGGAATATATAAAAACCTGGTTTAAGGTCATCATTAAACCCAAATGTATTTGTAGGATGTTTAACTGTTTTTAAGTTATTCAATTATATTAATATTAACACAATATTAAGAGTGTTTTGTTTTCATGTTAACATGTTTACCATGTTATATAAAACATGCCATGCTTATGTTTAGTTATGTTAATACATTGAAAAATGTTTGGCCACCCGTGAATTTTAATTTTAAACATGGCCATTGAGAGAGATGTTGATCAAGAGCCCTGCTGCAGGTTCATTGTGTCATATGTACTTTATTTAAACATTTCATTAAAATGAGAAAGATCCATTGTTTGAGTTGCTTAACATGTAAAAAATTTCATTTTATCCTGACAGTATTCAGCAAGCTGAGATGGGTGCAGCCATGGATGCGCTGGAGAAATGTGAGTGACTGTTGCATTTTGCAAAAAAAAGAAATGGTTTTAGAATAAATATTTTCACGTTATGGGAATAAGTTGTTTGTTACAGTGCCATTTTTTTTGGGTGGGGGGGGGGGGTGCGGTGAAGCAGCTGTTATAATGCTGAAGGTTATGAAAGTCTTGGTTTTCTATTTTACATGTTCTTTGCCTCTTGTCTCCTGCAGATAACTTTCCTCAGATGGCTCATCAGAAACGCTTCATTGAAAGAAAGTACCGACAAGAACTGAAGGAGATGAGAAGAGAGCGGGATCGACAGGAGAGAGATAGTGATGAAGGGTAGAAAAGCAGAAGGTGAAGGGAAAAAAGCAAGATGTTACATGTAGTGAGTCATACAACAGCAAGCTAAGGAAAGCAAGAATCTTTTTGTTTTGTTTTGTTTTGTATATAAAGGTGTATAAATCTGTTTGTTAATCCAATTCATACCGTTGGAATGTTTTAAAAAGAGAAAATCTTAATAAATCAGACCATCAGAATGTTTATTGTGTGCATCATTTGGTCAAACCACAGAGCATATCATTTGGTCAAACAGTCTTTTGTACAATGATCATAATCTAACAACATTTGATTGTGAAAAATGGCTGTTACATACAAGGCATATGTGCAACAACTAATTTAATTCACATTTAAATGGAAATTTTGTAACTGACTAGTTGACTGGTCTAACAAACCCCCAGACAAGGCAAAAACATTATTTATAAATGATCCATTTAAAATCGGCTTACATAATATATTAATCAAACATGATGCTGAAAAAAAAAAAAAAAAAAGTCGTATACATGAGATGTGCTTGCCTTGCATTATGATCATTGTTCATTAATTAAACTTATTTCAGTTACTTTTAAGTGCAATGCAAGTGCTTTTTTTTTTTCTGAGTATGTATCTCTTACTTATCCAGCTACTTTTTTCTTAATCATGCAGGGGGAAAAAATATTAGAGAGATGAGTATTTTAAATATTAGATGATTTGACCTTTTAAAATGGGTCAAGTTTAGTTCAGGTTAAAAAATGTGATGTGGTGTGACCCAAAAATGCATAGTATTACTGCAAAACATTTCCTGATGTGCACACTCAAGATATATCTGGTTACGTCACAATCTATTTTGAGCAAAATGTAAACTGGAAAATATAAAATGGAATAAATTTTGGTTTTTGTAACCATCATGAATACAAATAGTTTATTTCTAATAATGTGGCACTTGCTGTTTAAAGGATTTCTTCTTTTTTCTTTTTTTTTATATATAAATCATGGACCAGTTTATCTGTCTGTGATTTGTCTACCTCAGCCACAGAAACATCATGTTAATAACATGCTGCTTTGGGTGCAGGTGCATGTCCCAAGTGAAGCATGCAGAGGCCAGAGAGTTGATGTACAATGGAGCATTGCTCTTCTTTAGTTAGAATCAGGTAGGTGTTTCTCTGTAATCAGCTTCAGGTCAATCAGAGACTGTAATCTATCATGAAATCTCTGAACAGGTCAGTTGTTACTGAGATGGTTCATTGTTTGGAAGACTTTCCCTCTCTAAGATATTGGTGCTAATATTTGTTTCCTGAACAGAAAAACAGTGCTGCAGATGAATTAGTAAGTAATAAAGTTGTGGTAGTTAGCTAGTCAATGTGTTTTCATACCTCTGAGAACTACTTTAATTATACATTTCATAATTACCTAAACAAACTGCAGTTTCTTAATTAATGTAAATAATATAAATATAATATATTTATAATATAATTAATATATAATAATAAATATATATATATAAATGCATAAATCATTCTAAAACAAAGATCATTGTAGTGGTAGTTATTTACTTTCAGTAAGGCAGAAACTCCCATTTTGCTGTAAGACAACTGCTGCCACTGAGGCCATGGTGACACAATGCAAAAAAAAAAAAAGGTCCTATCTGATGTATCCAGTCACCAGGTTTTTAATGATTAAGTGTCAGACTAAAGTCAAATATTGAGTGCCACATGGCTCAGTATTAGGCCCTGTAACTCTCTTCTTGCACTGTATATAAAATTCTGCTCACTGCACACAAAACTTTGAATGGACTCAAATGACCTTCTATAATCCATCCTATTCACTACTGTCACAAAATCCCAGCCTGCATAGTTCCTAAAATATCAAAATCCACATAAGAAGGTAGATCCTTTTCCTATTTGGCTATTAAACTGTTTCAGTCAGTTCATAAGGTTGCCTACATATACCATTTACAGTAAGCCCAGCTGTGCTCCAGATATGCCAATTGTGTGTTTTAATGTAAAAGCTTTTTTATTAAATATTTAGAGCAAATTAGAATTTTTTTTTTTTTAATTCTTGTAAAATTAATAAATGAATTCACCCGGCTGTTGTAAAAACATGACATTTTCACTCTTCTCTTGTCTTCCATATAAGGGAACTACTGTATGCTGATTTCAGTCAGAATGAGATTCCCAGCGGAACATAAACCCATTCAAACTCCACCAGAAGGCACAAAATACATTCCAAATTCAAAGAGCTTTATTGCAGTGTTTCTCAACCTTTCCTGTCCCAATGTGTTTTCTGTCCGAAAAATAACTGGGTAAATAATAATTTATATTATTTATTATAATATATAATTTACAATATTTATTTTTATACATTACTATATTGATATTACTTGATATAATATATATATATTAATAAACATTTTCCAAATAGAACAAAAAATGATTTTATGACATGATTAAAGGTGCTCTTCAGAAATTTTTTGGGGATAAAATGAATGAAAATCCAACTCCCACAAGATTTTTTTATAAATCCATACAGATACAGTTTTTATAAAGAGAGAAAAAAAAAACACCCAACCACCAGTGGGGTGAAAGCAGGTTGTAGGAATGAGGTCCGAATTCATGTGAATTTGCCACCAATCCACAAAAACGTAAAATAGTTACAAACTGCCATGAGTGTGTTGGAATTTCAACAAACCGGTCTTTTTTATTCTAGCCCATTCACAACAATAAGAATATAAAGATATAAAGTCTTTTTTTATTGCAGAACAAAAATACCCCAGGTATGCAGGTATACTGTGCCCAAACAAAACAATGTTCCTCTGCAAGTAACCTACAGTTACCATAATGTACCTTTAAATTTCACAAAGTACTTTTTATTCTTTAGTTTTGAAAAGATTGTCTGTACTGGTACAGCAAAAAAACGTTATTTGGTAGGAAGAGATTTATGCTGCATAGAAACCTTGATGAGTGTACAGTAGGTTTGTGTCTTTGTTCTTCTGCGTTCTGAGGTCTGTCCTCTGTTCTTCACTGTATGTGGGTTAATATTTTTAGCAGTGCCCTATTTCTGATGGTTACGTTATTCTAGTTGCTTTCTGTGATTAGACAAAACCCTGATAAAAATTACCTTACCTAGGCTTAATTTTCCATCACAAGAAACAATGATATACTTTTCTTTTTCCAGTGGATGGAGTATGTGTCTTGGCACTGGCAGACTGAAATATCTTAGAATAGAAATTATTATTTTTCAATTTGACATCAATGGCATTTCATAATCCATAAAACACCCTAATCATTTTATACCTAATATTTTTTCCAACAATTTACATCAGTCTGAACGAGTGACTAACTTAAACTGAATAAAATAGCTTAACTTAAAGCTGGATAAAATAAATGAATACTTATTCATACCTCTTTTGTGCCTTTTCAGAATACTTCTATATTAGTACAGAGTCCAAGATTGCTGGCTTGCAGTAAAACCACTTAATCGTATCACCTAATCGTCTACATGGGCCATTGGTGTCTGGACACTTGATGAAGTGGCTATATTTATTATTTTTATTTTAATTCTCATTTTAAGGCTCTTTATTTATTGTCGTAAAGTATGTAGACTCATGTCAACACAAGTTTTTGTTTAATGGTTTTATATAAAAGTAATGAATATGCTGGCTGTCAACTTTTTTGATGGATGAAGACCTTTGACCTTTTAACCTGAGGGGTCTGACCTCGTGACCTTGGACCACCTATGTCACGTTCACCTTTGACCCTTTTAATTATTTCTGGGGGCAATATGCCATTTGAGGCCAATTTTTTTAACAGATCATTTTCCATTTTAACAGATCATAAGAGCATATCACAATAGGGGGCCACACACAATTGGTTGTACAAAATGTATTTATTCTTATTTAAAGATGTATATAAATTAAAAATACATACATACACACACACACACACACACACACACACATACACATATATATATATATATACAGTATATACACTGTTTAAACTGTATGATAAGAAAGACTGGAACAAACCAGAACGTTTACTATAGTTTTAGCTAAATTAATAAATATTAATCATCCAAGAGCGAGAAAAATAATTTCCTAGTGAAATGTTGAATGTAAGGTTGCAAAATAGTTTGTTGAAATTTAAAACTACAGTGTGAGCACTCTTCACACAGCAAAATGCCCTCACCCTGCCAAAATGATGTGTCACTCGACATAATGGGTGTGGGGCTGCTTAGAAGCATCAGATATGGGTAATAGTTTCACATTAGAAGTAACCCCTAATGTTTTACTCGATTTAAAATGCACAATAGGTTATTCTGTGTGCCTGCAACACATTTGCATCCCCATCCACAATGCCTTCGGGGCGTGCATGCTGTGATGCTTCCTCATAGAAGATGGCTAGCACAGAGGTCATTGTTCAAAATACTGCTTCAACAATGACAATGACTGTATAATGGGTGAAGTTGAGCTAATGTCGAGCTGGTGCAAGATGATCATTTGTGGTTAAAAAGTATATACATTTTTATTTTTTTAAGAAAATGACCAATCGTTTCCCTTTGAAGCTGCATTGAAACTGCAATTTGGACCTTCAGCCCACTGGCCACCATTGAAGTCCATTATATGGAGAAAAATCCTGGAATGTTTTCCACAAAAAACATAATTTCTTTGTGACTGAAGAAAGAAAGATATGAACATCTCACCCAAAACAACAAAATCCAGGAGGGTGGAGGACTGAAGGTGGTCCATGGAGAGGGATGGAGGGCCAGGCCCATGAATTGGAACCGGACCTGGATCATGGCATAGCAAAGGACCTGGATTGAGGAGCAGTGGTGGGCCTGGGCTGTGGAGCAGAGACAGGCCTGGGCTGTGGAACAGTGGCAGACCGTGGAGCAGTGGCAGACTGGGAGCAATGGCAGACTGTGGAACAGAGTAGGACCTGGAGAATGAGACAGAAACAGCAAAGCAGGAAGCTAGGGCGAAGCTGGCAGAGCAGGAAGACAGGGCGGAGCAGATGACTACTTTAGTGGAGCTGATGTTGTAGGGGACCACCACAGTGAATCAGGCGGGACTAGAACAGAGTGCCTAGAGAGGTTAACAATGGCCTTTGTGGTTGTAACAGGACAGCTAGACAGTTCAGAGGCAGTATTGTTGGCCTTGACAGAGCAAGCATAGAGTTCAGTAACTGCCTCCTTGACCGTGACAGGACAGGCAAAGAGCTCAGAGGCGGTCTCCATGGCAGTTACTGGACAGGCAAAGAGTTCATGGACAGCCTCCTTGGCCATGACAGGGTAGACTGTGAGTTCATATGTGACCACTGTGGTCAGAACAGGACAGGCAGGAATCTCACAGGCTGGTGCCAACACAGTACCGAGCTCTAGGGCTTGAGTGGGCTCTGGAGTGGACTTATGGATGGAAGCGAGCTTTGGAGCAGACGCATGGACTTGAGTGGGATCTGGAGCGCAATCATTGACAGAAGCGAGCTCAGACTCATGGACAGAAGCAAGCTCCAGAGCAGACTCATGGACGGAAGCAAACTCCAGAGTGGACTCATTGATTGAAGCGAGCTCCAGAGCAGAATTATGGATGGAAGTGAGCTCCAGAGCGGACTCATGGACAGGAACGGGCTCTGGAGCAGATTCATGGACAAGAGAGGCCTCTGGAGCACAGTGAGTAGCTCACACACATTAAAGATGGCAACCACCGTCATGGGCAGCACAGTAGACAGAGGGAGGAGCGCAGGGCTTGACAAAGCAGCCATGATGGCTTGCCACTCCAGCATTGCGGCCGTGACGTGGAGAGGCTTTTGCGTGGTGGCCGTGTTTAAAAGAGGCTCTGGCTTGGCAGGCTAGATGTGAGCAGGCTCTGGTGTGGCAGCTGTGGCATAAATAAATCCTGACATGACGGTCAGGGCATGGAAGCACTCTGGTGTGGTGGGTACTATAGGATTGCAGTAAGTAAATGAGGAATGTAAATGAGTCTAGTGAGGGGTATGGGGAGGCATTAAATGAGAAATATTTTTGTTTAAACAAAAACAAAACATGTCCTTGAGTGCTACATCAAAGTCCACCAAATGGCAGAGACCACAAAAATCCTCAACATAATCCTCAATGGAGTGACTGCCTTGACGAAGATTCAGGAGGCGAACTGCTGGATCCATTCTTGGTGGGGGATAAGAATAAGTGATTAGATTAGAATAAGTGTGTCCCAAAGCATATTATGTTGAAAAGAGTATGCCAAAAGTCCCCAGATGGTCTACTATTTCAGGTCGATTTTTGAAGTGTGGATCCATGCACACTCTAATGGCTAAAATTGCCCACAATCCAATGCACTTTGGCGAAGGATTCGGTCCAGAACTACAAACACTAATAAAACGCATTAGAAAAACTACAAATGTGGCGGATGCACTCTATCGACAAGTCGGTAGGTTTACAAAAAGAGATTTGAGTTACTAATAATCAAAAATCAACATGGTAAAAAATATGTATTTATTGTTATCCATGTTATATTTAATCTGCAACAGCAATGTAAACTTTTATAAACATCTATTTGGTCGTTAACATTTAAATGCATCATTATGCAGAAAATATGAGCAGAATTCTCCGCATGAAAGACCTGTGACTGGCAGATCAACAAGCTACTTCTTTTCTCTCCAGTATGGTAGGAAGTTAAATTAAATTAAATGTGGAAGATGTTAACTGTGACGAGATGATTGACAGGCCAGTTTACAGTGACAGGGTGTGTGAAACAGCTGCGACAGAGCGGTCCTTTAAAGACGCAGTTGTGTGATGTGATAGTATGTCCCAAAGCTTGCCTACTCTTCTGCTACACAATCAAAAGTGTGTACTTTTTCTTTACCAAAAGAGTACATACCCCTTACCGGTCACCCCCCATTTTCAGCATGGAGACACAAATGACATACCCAAAATAAAAAGGTTGCTGCTCATGAGTATTTCTGATTAGATACATAATCAACATATGTTCACAAAGCTGACACTTCAAAGTTTATTGTTCAGAAATCAGAATTACTCAGACTGTTATGATAATAGAGACATATAAGCTCAAACTTGAAAACAAAAAAATATTAAAAACATAATATTTAATTGTATATAAAAAAAATGTTGATGTAGGATATGATTTTAGATACATAATGAAGCTAAAGCCACAAGTCTACTAATGCTTCATTTTGATATTTCAGAACATTTACGTTTACGTTAACGTGAACATAATCTCACAAACTGTGAATTTTATGAAACATTTTCTAAGACCATGTCATATGTGTTTTTAGAGAAGGCTAATAAAAGGCTAATAAAATTGATTTATGACCCCTGTAAGCTCTCCTGTGTGCTATTATCTCATGTCTGGACTGGCAAACTGCCCCATTCATGATTCTATTGTTGTCACTCGATGAGCCTTTCACACCTCCACCAGGTATGAGACATAATCCACATTATTCTTTTATCATTATTCTTTTGTTTTATTCAGCCATTATTAGCCTTAATTCTGGCATTACAAGGTTTACCAAGCCACATCGCTTCAATCCCAGTATACATTTACACAACTATTATCAAAAGCCTTTCTATAAAAATACGACAAACATTTTCTTATGACCTTACGTGAATTATTATGACAAAATGCATTATGAAGAAGCACTGCACCTGCTATGTAGCTGCATTAGAGCTAACGTTAGCATCAAGCTACATAAAACAATTTATGAAATTATTAGTATACTTTTACTCAAAACTCACTTTAAACCCTAATCGAGTGTTTGTAATAACTTCCTTTTGAGATCTCATGTCGAATTTGGTTGTTTACTGTTGTAAAAATATGCTATTTATAGCCTTTTATATCACTGCACAAATTAGCATTTCAGATGTACATTTTCTATATTGTTAAAAAAAATGCCCCAAATCTCAAGAAAATCACATACAAACCATTTACTAACGTAATCGTGTGTTTATTATTTGGATATTTTGTGGGTACAGAGGATTCTCTGTGTTGTTGTGTTGTATTATTTTGCACTCCTGACATAAAATACAAAATTACTGTCACTGCAACAATGTTTTATCAAAACAAAGGGTCAAATATTGAAGCTAAAATCTTTATACTTTCAACTGATGCACAGTTTCTCCAGATCAAGTAAGAGTGTGTGTTTAACGTGCCGTTGAAGTGAAACAACAGTAATCTGGGGCCGTCGCCAATCTTTGACCACAAAGGGATTTTAAAGGCGGAGTATGAGTAGGCACATTTAGACGCAGGGAAAGTTTAAGTAGAAAATACACTTTTACGCCTTAGGGTAAAAGGTCAAAGTGCGTCATGAATCAAAAAAGTTGACAGGTGGCCCAGCATATTTACTACTTATGAATTAATTTGACACTGACATTGGTCATGCCATTAACTTTCATTTACAGTGAACTTTAACATTCTGCATATGGTTCATCTGTTGTATAAATGAGGTGAATTTGACTGTCCTGAGTACACAATGTGGGTATCCTTTAATGAACCAGGGAGGATTTACAAGAGTGCATCTGTCAATGGATACTGTGCAAAATCCTTCCAGGGATTTCAGAATAAATCTGTGTTGCACATTTCTTACTGTGAGTGAGGGATAATGGGAAATTCCTTAGAGAAATTATCTTTGGCTCATATGAACAGATGGAGGATTTTTCTCACAATGCAAAAAAAAAAGTTGACTTGATTGCTTTACAGACTTGTTATAAGTGAAATAAAGTTTTCTTGCTCCTTTTTTTCTCTCTCTTCTATCCTGTATTCCTCTAAAAAATTGTGGAACTTTTGAAGCTCATGTTACTGGCACCTCAGGATGAAGCTCAAGCTTTAACACTGCATCATGAAATCTGAAATATGGTCACTTAAGCCCCTTTCACACTGCACGCTGGACCTGGAAAATTGCCGGAACATTGCCGGGTCGCCTTCTGTGTGAACGCAAACACGACCCTGGACTGATTCCAGGATTGATCCCGGGTTGGGGACCTAATAACATTGCCGGGTTTCAGTCCCGGAACGAGCGCTGTGTGAACAAAAGCCAGAACTAATGCCATACAGGTTGTGACATAGTGATGACACACGCTTTTAGCGGTTGTTTTGAATGATTTATTAGCATCTTGATTTGCTGAATTTTTATAACTTCCATGAAGATTGATGTATAACTGTACCCACACATTTTCCATTACTTTAGCTTTTGGGGTTGAAAGGGAATATACATCACTCACCTGTTGCTGAATCATTCATAGAGCATGACACTAACATACCTTGCTCACACATTTGATTCCCTTTGGATAAAAGCACCTGCCTAATGCATAAATGTAAATATATGTGTGCTATATGATAGGATGTGCTATATGTTAGTATGTTAGTGGCACGCAGACGGCAACGCAATGTTGCTAACCTGCATCCTATCTCTAAATCCTCTACTGCACCTCTTTCTTTCTCTGTGGGTCTCTGGAATTGTCAGTCAACTGTCAACAAAGCAGACTTCAGACTTCATGCTTTTTCTTTAAACTCCACACTCAGCATCTTGGGCTTGACTGAGACCTGGATTCGTCCAGAAGACTCAGCAACCCCAGCTGCTCTCTCTAACAATTTCTCTTTCTCTCACACCCCCCGTCAGTTTGGTCGGGGTGGGGGCACTGATCTGCTCATTTCTAACAATTGGAAATACTCAAACCACTCTCCCCTATGCAATTATAATTTGAATCTCATGTGATCACTGTAACAGCGCCTATAAAACTCCAGGTTGTGGTAATTTACCGCCCTCCTGGGCAAATTCTATCCACCTTCCTCGAGGAGCTGGATGGGGTGCTGTTCTCATTCCCGGAGGATGGCAGTCCACTTTAAGTCTTTGGCGACTTTAACATTCATCTGGACAAGCCTTATGCTACAGATTTCCATTCACTCATTGATTCATTTGATCTCAAACATCCTACCACTAAAAACATTCACTATTCAGGCAACCGACTTGACTTAATTTACACATGCAATTGTATTGCAGACAACATTCTGGTAAAGCCCCTACATATCTCTGATCATTTCTTCATTACATTTAAACTACATCTTGCCACCTGTGTGCCACCAACCCCTATACCATTTACTTTTAGATGAAACCTACGCTCCCTTTCTCCCTCCCATCTTTCCTCCGTAGCATCCTCCTCTCTTCCCTTACCTACCCATTTCTTATCTCTTGATGTGAATGCAGCAACTGACACTTTATGCTCTACTTTAACCTCTTGTCTACTTGACATTTGTCCTCTCTCCTCCAGGCCAGCACGGGCTGCCCCTTCTAACCCCTGGTTATCCGATGTTCTTCGTGAGCATCAGACCAAACTCAGGGCAGCAGAAAGAAAATTGTGCAAATCAAAAGATCCATCAGACCTGAGGATGTATCAGTCTTTGCTTTCATCTTTCTCTGCTGAAGTCCATACTGCCAAATCTTCATACTTCCACAGCAAGATCAACAGTGTCCCAGACACACGTAATCCCTTCGAAACATTTAATTCTCCCCCCGTCCCCCTCCGCCACTTCCCACCACTTCTATAACAGCCGATGATTTCACCACATTCTTCACAGACAAAACCAGAAAAATCAGTAGTCAGTTCTCAGCCCAACACACACAGGACATCAAACCAACCACACCCACCGCAAAAACTCCCATCTTCTCCTCCTGTCCCCTCACTGAGGCAGAAGTATCAAAACTTCTCCTCTTCAGCCACCCTACAACATGCCCTCTAGACCCAATCCCCTCACACCTCCTCCAATTAAACACTTCACTTACAGATAGCTACAGACCTGTCTTTCTCCTTTCATTCATAGTAAAAAAAAAACATCGAAAGAGTTGTTTTCAACCAGATATCATTGTTTCTCTCACAGAACAACAAACTGGATGCTAACCAGTCTGGTTTCAGGAGTTGCCATTCAACTGAAACTGCGCTACTGTCAGTCACAGAAGCCCTGCAGATTGCAAAAGCTGATTCCAAATAATCAGTTCTTATTCTGCTGGATCTATCTGCTGCTTTTGACACTGTCACTCATCAGATCCTCCTGTCTGCCCTCTCATCACTGGCTATCACAGAGATTCCACTTCACTGGTTTGAATCCTATCTCACTGGTAGGTCTTTCAGGGTGACTTGGGGAGGGGAGGTATCCAAAGTACATCAGCTTGTCACTGGGGTTCCTCAAGGATCAGTTCTTGGACCCCTCCTCTTCTCCATATACACAATATCACTGGGTCCCATCATACAGGCACATGGCTTCTCCTACCATAGCTATGCTGATGATACACTTTCATTTCAACCAGAACAAACAAAAAAAATTGTCTTTCTCTTTATTTATTCCTTCTTTTTCTAGCTTGTACTTATTTGAACAATGTCTAAAACTTGATATTACAAGCACTTTCTGTGTCTTGTTTGCCTCTTTAAGACGAATTGCTTTATGTATGCCCCAATTGTAAGTCACTTTGGATAAAAGTGTCTGCAAAATTACTAAATGTAAATGTATATTGAAGTCAATAAGAGATTAAAAATACAAGTGAAAATTCATTAAGAGACATCCTGGGCTTTTCAAAAATACCAAATGTTGTACATCATAATTCAGTAAATTGTATCCACCTTATTTTTCTCGTAAGTGTGGGTGTGGCCATTTGTAAATTTAATGTGTCAGGCTTCTGGTGTAATCTGCTTCCAGCTATTTTTAACTGTACAAAATGGCTAGTTTAATAGCAAACTATTGTAGTGTAGTGTATTTGCTTGTTTTAGGTTAATGCCATATATGCTTTGATATAAAAATGCTATCACTTGCAATAGGGTGGCACTTATTGGGGGTAAATGTTTTTTTTTTTTTTTTTATTGGAAATGTTAACCTCTCACCCCCTCATTTATTTCTCCACTAGAAGTACGCAATGTATGCTACTGTAGATACCATCCAGATAATTGATCATTTAGTGTATGCTCAAAGAATGATTATTTTTTTTATCAACAGGTACTTCAAAATCTGATTGTTCATAGGTTTCATTCACTGATAAACTTTTGACTGTTTATCGTGGCCATTTTGAATAACAGGATGAAGTGTACTTGCTTGGAAGCAAGAAAAGGAGTCTTTATCAGGTTGCAAGCTTCTGTCCATTGATGATGTTCTTTAAGTATATCTGCACTGAATGAGAGGAATTGGTCACACTTGCCTTGTTTGATTCAGATGTCATGGTGGAGGAAAAAAAGGCAATGGTTTCTGCAAAGGAGACTGAAGTGGACAAGGAGCCATGCACGTTGAGCAACTTCTTCACAAAGAACACTTGCAACATATTTGTTATTAAGGATCTCCACCAGTACTTCCTAAATTAAAATCCTGGTACCTGGCCAAGCAATGCAACCTACATCGCAGCTGAGGAGACTGCCAAGAGCCTGACAGTGACCAATAACAAAGCAGAAAGAGATGATGTGCTTTTCCAAGAGCACTGAAGAACAAATGCAGTTCATTATGCAGATTGTCATAGAGCACTGAAATGCCCACATTTTTGCTGCAGCACCCGGGGAGCAGTTGGGGGTTTGTTGCCTTGCTCAAGGGCACCTCAGTTGTGGAACTGAAGGTGGAAGAGAGCAATGTTCATTCACTCCTCCCACCTACATTTCCTACTGAGACGCGAACCCACAACCTTTGGGTTGCAAATCCGACTCTCTTACCACCAGGCCACAAGTGCCCAATCTCAGACTATCACCATGATCTAGATCAGACTGCAGTTTTTCAAAGATCAGTTCTTATCAGCAGCATTGTAATTTAACATTTTAACACTAACGACACTGTTCTGTGTTCTAGTTTTTAACCTAATTCACCATCTACTAATGGTCTTGTATAATTATTAATTATGTGCTGTTGTGGTCACCTGCTCATACAATTGTCAATTTGTATATTTTTATTCCTTACTTACTTGTTCTATTTTTTATTCCTTTATTATCTGTGTTTTTGTTATGTCGCTGTCATTCTGTTGCACTGTGGAAGCTTCTGTCACGAAAACAAATTCTTCGTATGTGTAAACATACCTGGCAATAAAGCTCATTCTGATTCTGATTAAGACGGAATGTTGTTGAGCATACCACACGAATAGTCCAGTCTCATCGAAATTTGGCTTGTTTCCATTTCTTTGAAGTAGTTGACTGGGTGGATGATAGCAGATTTTAAAAGCTTGAAGGATACCTGATGCCCTATTGAGGGGCACTTAACAGCCTCTCCAATATTGTCGTTTAGAATTTGAGTTTAGAACTCATAGCTTAGCTGATTTTGTTTCATTTTTGCATCAACTTCTTTGTATTGTAAACAATAAAATAAGAGATTTTATTGTTACAATTGCCTCCCATGAAATTTTACTTACAAACTGCAAACTGAGCCTCAAACAAGAACAACCAGAAGGAAGTATTCTATTTCATTCCTGAAGTACTTCAACCTGCAGGCGGGTGAGTACTTCATGGTTTAGGCTAAATTTGACTATCCTTACCCTACCTAAATTGTCATAGGGTTAAAGGTGCAAGATAAAAAGACACACCAAGTAACAATATTTACAACTTATTTGGGATTATAACTGGGAGTATAACACACAATGAATTAGTGTTGTAGTTAAACCACTTAAACCGAGACCAAGACCACCTATCTCTCAAGTGGACCATTGACACTCCTGATTGAGATTGTAGATAGAGTTTTAATGGTCCATTTGAGAGATATGTGGCGGTAATACACGTATAAGTCTGCGATCTGCCATAAAGCCACAAGAAGAAGATGCAGGCTGCTGTGAAGCACGTTCACAAGAGTTCTAACAGTTCGGACATTGCGTGAATCAGAGGTAAAATAATATACGGTTCAGTTTCTTGCACAGACCGATCATTTTGTGTCTTCACACATCAACGTATCATCACGAGCCGCAGGGTTTAATTTGGATTTTTTTGTGCATGTTTTTTTTCTCTTATAGATTCTGTGACCATTGCCAAGCACTGTACTGCTGAGAGACTGCAACGCCTGAAGCCTGAACGCCTGAATAGTGTAAATTCCGGTCATTTTGGACACTTTTTGCCATCAAAATGACTTTTTCAATCATGAAGGAACTCATGATTAGTAAATGTTTATAAACCTTAACAGTTGTAGAATAGTTTCCACTTTAGATATATATAGAATAAATCAATTATTTAAGATGTGAAAATAATAGAAGTCTATACAACAAACGAAGACCAAATATATGACCCTTACAGACTGTGATTATGAGTTAATGAATATATTAACATGAATAGTTTGTGAAGTGCTTAAAAATAATTAAGCTATATTTCCACAACATTTGTAAATGTAAAAATGAGCATTAGCTAATATGTGAACTAAAGTTTAATGACACTTGTTAGCATTCAACAAAACATTAACAAATAAACTTGTAATCATTGTGTAATTTCTGTTAAAATCATTTGTAGATTTTTAAAATGCATTGAATGTTAATAACATTTGTAACCATTAACTAATGATCAGTTAAGCATTATATAATGTTTGTTAATGATTTATTAATGAAGCTTTTAATCATTGTAAACCATCTGTCAAAATCATTTGAAGATTATTTTTTTTTAAATGCATGATCATATGAATTGAAAGTTTAATGACATTTGTAAGCATTTCAATTTACATTAAATAATGATCTGTTAATTATTTGGTTATGTTTAATAAGTTTATTAGTTAACATTAACAAGCACATTATCTCATATTTCTTGATATGTGAATATATATTAAATAATGATTAGTTAAACATTATGTAATGTTTGTTAATGATTTATTAATGAAAGTTATTATAAAGTGTTACCCTTCTTGGAAAGAAATGGCATCTGCAAGGAATTCCAGTCAGGTTTTAGACCACTTCATAGCACTGAAACTGCAATCATCACAGTGTCAAATGACTTGCTTTTTCGATCGTGGTTGCATCTCTCTATTAGTGTTTGTAGATTTCAGTGCTGCCTTTGATACTATTGATTATTTAACTTTTTCTTGGATAGGCTTAAAAATGATGTTGCAATTAGTGGAAATGCATTAGCATAGTTCAATTCATTATTTTCTGACTGTTATCATTTTGTAGCTGTAAATGCAGAGGTGTCATATCGGTTATCGGTCGATCAGTGCCATAAGTTCAGTATGGAGTACCACAAGGCTCAGTACTAGGACCATTGCTTTTCACTGAATACATGCTACAGTATATCATTAAAAATATAGAGTTAGTATTCATGGTTACACAGATGATACTCAGCTCTGTATTTCTTTGAGGGCTCGACAAAACATGCCATTTCACAAAACTATTGGAATGCATATTTGATAGATAGATAGATAGATAGATAGATAGATAGATAGATAGATAGATAGATAGATAGATCGATAGATCGATAGATAGATAGATAGATAGATAGATAGAAATTTAGATGACTAGTAACATCCTACTACTAAATTAAGGAAAAAATAGAGATGTTAATTACTGGACCAAAAGCCTCCACACATAATTACCTAGAACTCTGCTGAACACTTGATGCATGTCTGTCAATCAAGTCATCAGTCAAGAACCTGGGTGTGTTATTTTATAGCATTTTTTTTTTTCATTTGAAAGCCACATTTCTAACATTTGTAAAACTGTGTTTTTCCATCTGAAAAAAAAAAAGATCAATTATGATATATGCTCTCAATGTCAAATTGTAAAAACAATAATTCATGCATTTATGACCAGTGACAGCTTTTGTACCTTCTTTTCTGAGAGTGTGGGTGTATGTAAAGATGCATATGTGTGATAGATTTCCTTCAAGAATGTGTGTGTGTGTGTGTGTGTGTGTGTGTGTGTGTGTGTGTGTGTGTGTGTGTGTGTGTGTGTGTGTACTCTCATTGGCTGACAAGAACTGGAGAAAATGAATAATGGGTGTGGATAAAGAGAAAAAGAGCCAGAGAAGGAGGGGTGAAGAAAAATGCAACTGTCTCTGTCGCTCTGCCACGGTGTGTTACAGAACAACAACAAATCCACGCCATTCTGCACATCTTGTGGATTCTCCTCTATCATGCAGGTGTACATAGCTGAGACAGACTTATCAGAAAAGACAAACGAGTGGAAGCTGGTTTCAGTGTATGCACTGACAAGGAAGGGAATTTGTTTGTTTCTTCAACATACATTCACTGGACTCCAAAAGCTGGCCGAGGAAGTATACAGTAAGGAATCATCTTTTGGGGCACGTTTACTCTATTAGGATGCATGTTCCTCAAATTTTGCCTGGCCACCTTTTCACTGGGATGTAGTGAGGATTGATGGTTCATACAGGCTTTTCCCCTAAACATCTGCTGACTCTGGAAACCTGGCATCATGCCAGTGATGAAGGGGCTGCTGGCACCCCAGAACACTTTCCTGGACACCATTGCCACTCGTTTCGATGGCACTCGTAAGTACTGGCACAAATGCACACACACCAAATCCACATGAGAAAGATAAAATGTGCAGTTTTCAAGGTAGCCTGAAGATGAAGTTTTTTTTCCTTTCTATAGCATCACCAGCACTAAATGGATGTACAAAAATAATAGCTTATCTCAAAAAAAAATAATTGACAACTCTGTATTGAACAAACTTTCTGTTGTTATAGAGTCTTGCTAAACAAGCCAGCTATAGACGTTTATAGCAGCTACCTGAATTATAACACATCTTGGTTTGATACTTCCTTGGTAGCGTGAAAGCACATTAAGTCCTGTACATCTGATGAGACTGTGCGCTTTGAATCTGCATTTATGTAATTGTATGTTTCTGGTATAAAAAGTCACTTACCTGATCTGAGCATTGAAAATTCATTCAGAAATATTTTCCAATATTAAATAACTCGCTGTGTTTCCAAGTTCAAACAGTGTGATGCTAACAATGCCACAGTCATGGATTCTGTCCCAAGAGATTGGATGAACCATATTTTCACCATATTTATTAATTTACAGCTAACCCAAAAAATAATAATAATAATAATTATTATAAAAATATAGTAGCATTTTCTGTTAAAAGATATAGGTTACATTTTTACATTTTTGTGGGATGGCTGGATCAGTTAGTGATTTTACTGTTTATTCAACAGCTAAATGAAAGCATATCATAAGCTTCAAGGTGAAAATAATTAACTGCGTTAACAAATAGTTGTGTCGTAAATTAATCAACAATGCTAGGGTACATCTACATCTGTACTGTATTTCTGTATTACTATTATACATTATACTGATTATTGTACAATGTAAATATGTATATGTGTGCTGTTTCCTGTCCTGCAGGTTAATACATGTAGTGCACAGACACCACATACACTTCCTGTTTTATCATGGGAGATAAATTTCTTGTTTTGTTGTAGCGATAGTGATCTCATGGCATAAGTCTTTGAGGTAAGTGTGTGTGTGTGTGTGTGTGTGTGTGTCATGGGAAAAGTAACAAAGGGACAAAGCTGTTTGTGTTCATATAATCCTGTTACCTTGACATAACAAGAACCTTCACAAGCCATTATAGTTAAAAGGCTGGTTAACAGGTTATAATAATTCATAAAAATAAAACCAAGAACTGAATTGCACTATATTGCATTGAAATATCGGTTGCACTTTATTTTACAGTACGTTTACTTACATGTACTTATAGTGTACTTACAGTGTATTTATCTAAGAAAGTTCTGGTAATGCAAGGTAACTACATGGGGTAGGGTTAGGTTTAGGGGTAGGTTCAGGGTTAGTACCTAGTCATTACATAGTTATTGTAATTACTATAATAAGTACATAGTATGTACATAAGGAACAGGACTGTAAAATAAAGTGCTACCGAAATACTAAACACATACTACACACACAATTCAACATGACACAAATCTTACACATGACACATTACTGAACAGTATTCATACTAGTACACAAAAAAGGCAGCCATACAACATATATACAAAAACTAGAATAAAATCCTCCCATCTGTGCTTTCTTACTAGTAATGAAAAGAAAATCCCTCACACAGTTTACAAACATAATCTCTTCTGTTAGACAACATCTCTCACATAAATACACAACAGCATGCACATTCACAGCTTCTTATTGAACAGTATGCTATGCTTAAAAGATATACATGACACAAAGACATAATTAATAAAATAATAATAAATAAAACTACACATTTATAAAACATAATTAATGAACATTTTATGCATATATATATATATATATATATATGTATATATATATATATATATATATATATGTACCTGTATGTATGTTTAATATATATATAGCTACGAAACTGCACACAATCTCAGTGCTTAGACTGTTCCTATGAGTGTGCCAAATTTCACAACTTTTTACTTTCTATTGTCTGCCGTTCATTCTCAGCCAGAGGAAGAGGACATTTTATTTGCTTGTGGATTCATTTCTTTTTTCTTCATTTTACTTATTGTCATGTTCTTCAAACTAAAGCTTGAACTGAAGTTGACTTTTGCCATTATGAGAAATAAAATGTTAATGATGTCTTAATAGGTCTGTATTTCTTAAAACAGTTTAAGATGGACAGTTTAAAGCCAATGATGTGTCAGTGATGTTAACTTCGCAGATGCTTCTGGGTAACAGAGCACCAGTGTTCTCACAACCTAAAATAGCTGCCTTCTTGTTGCCGTAGAGACCAGCTTTCCTGTGCAGTAGTTGCAGTGATAAGCTTTCCTGTGCAGTAGTTGCAGTGATAAGCTTTCCTGTGCAGTAGTTGCAGTGATAAGCTTTCCTGTGCAGTAGTCGAAGTGATGAACAGTGATGAAACTGGGCTTTTGGTACTAACCGGTGATTTACTGAAAGAACTTTGGAATATCTATGCAGAAAACATGATTTACTATGATTGATTACAGTTAAATGCTGATCATTTTACTTATATTCTTTACAACCTTTATTTTTGTAAGCCCATATAATGTAGATCAGGGCTAGTTGTCACACGGTTTTACTAGAAAATAATTGTGGTTGATGCAATATGACCCTAGTGGTTGTGACTAGACCTCAAAGGACTCCCTCATTATGAAAGGTAGTATGACATTCAGATTTTCATTTCTAACTAAGGTTGCTCACTAAAATCTAAACAAATATTATTGTGACTGTACTTAATGCAAAGAATACTTTTTCTTGTAAGGTGGACAAATATTGCTGGCCCACTTTGTATCCATTTAAATATATACAAATGTATATATTTAAAAAGATTTAGTGATCCCCAAATGTCAAGGCAGGACAGATGTGAATAATAATTTTAGCAAATCTGCATCACTCATTAGCCCTGCTGCAGACACCCTACTGCTGGCATTGAGCAGTGCTCGATCTGCCACTAAATGCAGAAGATCTGTTGAGAAGAACAACAACAACAGCTGCTAAATTTCTGGAAGGAAAATAAGGAAATGTACTGTTTGCAACTCATCAACGGTACTCAATCTCTCAACATGATGACAGCCCAACTGCCTACTTCTCGGCTGAAATATCATTACCTTAAAGTTTGCATTCATCATTTCCCTACTCACTTCAGATTAGAGAGATTGGGCCACTGCAGTTTGAGGAAACAAGACTGAGCCTTGTACTGTAGGGATTACAGCACTTCTGTGAAGTTTTTTGAATAACTAAGGAATCCATGGTAATCAGTCATTACTGTCTTCAAGCAACTGAACGGCAACAATGTAAATTCTACTCAAAGTGTGATCACAAGTTAGCCACATACAACAGTGACAGGGATTTTCAATTCTGGTTCATTAGCAGAGCGCTCCATGAACTGGGTGTTTTAGAAAAAGCACACAAAATGTGGGCCCTTAGAACCAGGATTGAAAACCGTGGCCAGTTTGTGTCCCTACCCTAATATCCTCCACTACCCAGACCCTACTAAACCTTTCATTTTCGAAGTGAATGCATCAGATATAGGGTTCAAGCTGTTCCTTCACAAAGACAAGGTGATTCAACAAATCATTACTTGTGCCTTTTAGTCTCAAATGTTATCCCCTGTCAAGCTGAACCTTCATGTCAGAGATAAGAAGCTACTCAGTGACCTGGTTTTTGTTCTTGTTGACTGTCCACTTCACTCTTTACACCCAAGGACCTATGGACCAAAGAAATCCAATAGATTCACACTGCTTTAACACCCCCAAATTATTTTGAACTAGGGTAGCTATAAGTTACCACATACTTCATCTTTGGTGCAGTGTATACAGGTGTTGTGTATACAAAAAGTATAAAGTATATAAAAAAGTATATTTTTATCAAAGAAACAACTTATAGTATTATTCACTGTGCACTGCAATTATTAAACTAATACCAGAAATACATCAAGAGACATGGAGTCATGTGCAGAAACTGCAAAGTGTGGGTATTGATTTGGAAATGATGAATCAGTACAGCAACAATACTGCACAAAACACAATACTTACAACTAGCTTTAGAATGTCTTTCACAATATTAATAATCCTGATCTCTCTTCTGTCCCACAGACAGCAACTTCCTCCTTGGGAATGCTCAGGGTCACCGTGGCTATCCTATTGTGTACTGTTCGGATGGATTCTGTGAGCTGACAGGGTTCGGGCGAACAGAGGTGATGCAGAAGAACTGCAGCTGTCATTTCCTATATGGCTCAGGCACGAGTGAGCAGGTTTCTCAGGGTGTGGAGAAAGCACTGGAGAGCAAGGAAGAGTACCAGGCTGAGGTGCAGTTCTACAAGAAGAATGGTAATAATACTCTACTACTCTAGGACTTTTATCATACATTACTTGTACTGCAAGCGGCTGAGAGAAGTGGACAGCTTTAACAGCCAATTTAATACAGCAGCCCCAAAAAAATTCTGGTGTAGATTGTGAGGAATTTCCTAGAACTGAGTTCCCTTACATCAGTGGCTCTAAAATCTCAAAACTGCCCCACTGCTCTGCACAATTTTATCTGACATAAATAAGTGCTCTCTTCTAGTTGATGATCTAAATGAGGTGTGTTAGATATGAGGGACATACAAAATGTGCAGTGACTTGGGCTGGGTTGGGGGTCGAAAGGAATTGGGAACCACTGCCCTACTTCATATACTGTCACTGCTGTGACTTTGAGCAAATTATATTCTAACAGCTCATGTTTGGAAGAGTTTGGTTCAATAATTAAAACCTCTGTTTTTCAGAATTAAAAAAAGAGAAATTACTAGCCTTCCAACATCAGTTACCTCTAATACTCTCTGCTAAATTGGAAAATTGAGGAGTTTTGTCAAGTCATGAGGAAATATAAAACAGAGTGTCATCTGCATAACAGTGAACAAATGTGTCATACAAAATCATCTCACCCAAACAAGGACTGGAGTAATCACATCCTATTTTGACATTTATAGTATAATACCGAACAGTTAAATAAACAAGAAATTATATGTTAGTAGATTTCAGATATAATCCATCCATTCTTAAAGCTGCTCTGTAGAGTCGCATCTTGCAGGCGAGGGAAAAACTCTGTCTGGACACCAAAACACAGTGAAATACCATGTTCTTCCACATAAAGTCCAAGTTTTCCATTTCTCACTCCCCACACAGCTGAGAGACCAACCTTCGCTGACCATGCACAGAGAGCGAGAGAGAGAAAGAAAACACAGACACTCAAAAAACCTGCTCCTAGCTCAAATCAAAGTCACTCCCCACACCGCACCACTCACTCTCACCTGAAACGACGTGAACACAGTCAAACAGAGTGACACAAATAGTGATATCCAGTGCTGTTAACCTCACTGCAAGAAGCCCTTCTTTGCCAATCACAATTTAGGAATGATTATTGTTTAAGGAATGATTATTACTTTTATTTAAGTATTTTATTCCAATAATTTTTTGATATTTTCTTAAAAAGCTCTTGAGTATAGAACAATACTTTGCATTCATTATTCTGGTGCTAATTTAGAACTTTTTCCACATTAAGAAATAAACTGTGTTTTTGTGAGGGGTTATTTAAATGGTGCACACTCACATGAGATAATAGTTTTCTATACAAAAAAAATAAAAAACATTTTAATTATGTATGGTGCTGGTCACCCCCTTCAGTGTATTTTGTCATGATGATGATATGTGGTGTTTCATTATTTATTGGAGAGGATCCTCTGCAATAGTGACGTGAAGTGCAAAAAGAGAATGGAACACACTTATTATTGTGCTTTACCAGCACAGACAATGTTTGTTAAAACTATTATCTTTTAATTGTTTATTTAATATAATATTGATATGGAACCCACAACAATTAAAAAATATATATATATCGTCCCTTTTAAATTGATAGACAACATCAAGTGAGATTTCAATGCTATTTTAAACATTGAACTAGAAAAATGTCCCCAATTTCCATTTCAGAAGTCTGGTCACCTTAATTAATAGTGAAAAAGCTGTAAGTTTAATTGCTTCAAAATCACCACCCCACTACTAATGTAGCTCTTCTGTAGCTGTCCTCTTCTGATATTTTTATCACTGTTTTATGTCTGTGTGTAATTCTGCAACTCTATTCTGTGTGTTATCACAGGAAGCTCATTCTGGTGTCTGTTGGACATCATGCCCATTAAGAATGAGAAGGGGGAGATGGTGCTTTTTCTGTTTTCATTCAAGGATATCACAGAAACAAAAGACAAGAGCCATCACAGCAGCAGAACTGATGGTACTGTCTACACTACAAACATGAGTCTCACTAGTTTTTGTTTGTTTGTTTGTTTGTTTGTTTGTTTGTTTGTTTGTTTGTTTGTTTGTTTGTTTGTTTGTTTTTTTTAATTTGGGAAAATAAATAGTCTAGAAAACACTTACCTTTGGTTGTTGACATTTAAATTTACATTTGCATTTAGTCATTAAGCAGATGGTTTTATCCAAAGCGACTTACAAATGAGGACAATGGAAACAATCAAAATCAACAAAAGATCAATGATATACAAGTGCTATAACAGGTATCAGTTAGCTTAACACAGTACACATAGCAAGGGCTTTTTAAATAATATAATAAATAAAAAGAAAACAGAATAGAAAAAGAATAGAGCAAGCTAGTGTTAGAGGTCTTTTTTGCTTTTGTTAATTGATTAGATTAGAAAGCTAGTTAGTTTTTTTTTTTTTTAGAATAGAATTAGAATAGAGAGTGCTAGAGTTAAAGGGTCAAATAAAGATGGAAGAGATGTGTTTTTAGCCGATTTTTGAAGATGGCTAAGGCTCTAATTGAGTTGGGAAGGTCATTCCACCAGGAGGGAACATTTAATTTAAAAGTTCGTAAAAGTGACTTTGTGCTTCTTTGGGATGGCACAATCAAGCAACGTTCACTTGCAGAAATGCAAGCTTCTAGAGGGCATATAAGTCTGAAGTAATGAATTTAGGTAAAGGGGTGCAGAGCCAGTGGTGGTTTTGTAGGCAAACATCAATGCCTTGAATTTTATGCGAGCAGCTATTGGTAGCCAGTGCAAATTGATAAACAGAGGTGTGACATGCATTCTTTTTGGCTCATTAAAAATTTATCTTGCTGCCACGTTCTGGATTAATTGTAAAGGTTTGATAGAACTGGCTGGAAGACCTGCCAAGAGAGCATTGCAATAGTACAGCCTGGACAGAACAAGAGCTTGAACATGGAGTTGTGCAGCATGCTCCGAAAGAAAGGGCCTGATCTTCTTGATGTTGAATAAAGCAAATCTGCAGTCCCAGACAGTTTTAGTAATGTGGTCTGAGGAAGTCAGCTGATCATCAATCATAACTCCAATATTTCTGGCTGTTTTTGAAGGAGTTATGGTTGATGTGCCTAACTGGATGGTGAAATTGTGATGAAACGATGGGTTTGCTGGAACCACAAGCAGTTCTGTCTTGGCAAGGTTGAGTTGAAGGTGATGGTGTTTCATCCAGCAAGAAATGTCTGTTAGACAAGCTGAGATGCAAGCAGCTATCGTCGGATCATCAGGATGGAATGAGAGGTAGAGTTGAGTGTCATCAGAATAGCAGTGGTATGAAAAGCCATGTTTCTGAGTGACAGAACCTAATGATGCCATGTAGACAGAGAAGAGAAGTGGTCCAAGAACTGAGCCCTGAGGAACCCCAGTAGTAAGATGTTGCGACTTGGACACCTCACCTCTCCAAGATACTTTGAAGGATTTATCTGATAGGTAACACTCAAACCACTGGAATGCGGTTTCTGAGAAGCCATTTGATAAGAAATAGCATGTTTGGAGCCTAGAGGGCACATGTACTGTAGAACAAAAAATTAAGTAAGATCAAAACATAGCCCTTAGGATGACCACACAGTAAGAGGAGCTTCCAGAAAAAAGATTATATCTTTTAGATAGAAGCTAAACCATTTTAGTGTGAAAGCTAACATCACATGCAAATGGTGTAAAGGGATAGTGTAATCAGTAGTGTTCACAGGCCTTGGAAGTTGCATAATCAAAACATATAACTGCTAAAACATATGCACACTCCAGTGCAATCATACAGTTAGACAATTTTAAATGTTTATGATTTGTAAACTGTCAAGGCTGTTATAACTATTTTCATTTTGTGCAGATAATAAGCCATACAAAAGGACTACTGGAAACTCTAATTTCAGTAAAGCCAGAAGGAGGGGTCACACCATGATTTACCAGCTAACCAGCCAGTTTACCAGTGACAGGAAAAATGATGCCAACTTAAGCCGGGTGAGTAAATGTATAAACTACGTACTAAAAAAGTTAAAGCCCATTAAAACATGTTTTGTAGTAATTATTTCTTAAAACTTAAGTATTTGATGACATCCTAGATTAAATTTTGACATCTTTTTAAACAAATCTTTTAGTCACCTTATGGATATATGAAAATATAAGTAGATCTTTTTGATTTATTGATACGTCATATCAGAAGTCCTTTGATGCATCTATCCTTTGATTGATGTTTCATTACACCGCTAATAAAAACTATACGTTTACAGTTGCCTGTATAATTGCATGTTTTTATTGATTTGTAACTCCTAGAAAGAGGGAATTAGTCAGTGCTTATTAAATTCAAGCCTGTTTGTAACATTTTACAATATTACAATGCATTGAGAGCAAAAATTATATTATCAAGTTTTTTTTTATGGTATCACAGTTTTAGAATACACTTGACAATAAGTTTCTATGGTTCTTGAATGTGTGCAATGCACTGCTATGATGCTGAAAATGATATGTAGTTGTTAGGGTTTTCTAGGTGTGGGATGAGTTGCACAGTTACTGCTGGGGTTTGCTCAAATCACCAACACTACAACACTACAAAAGTGTTTTTTTTTTCTCATGAAATAATCTGTCCACTATTTCCTAATACCATTTCTTTTTTTAATCATTGGATTGTGAATTACAGTTACTGTAAAGCATTGGATCTGTGCAGGATCCCATTTTCCAGTGACCATTTGACTCAGGAAATGTTCAAACAGTGTGAAAGGTGCAGGCCAGAAGTATAAAGGATGTCTAATCCTACATGTCACATTGCCACGGCAGAACAGGATGCCAGATTGGCAGGTCACATTTCCGATCGCTCCTGTGAACAGATGGTCATGTTTTCAGCACAACTTCACTCTCAGCAGAGCCACCTGCCTTCGCTCCATCACACTCCAACCGACTGAGAGAAAAATAGGCAATAAAGCATCACAAGCAGGGCAAAATATTTAGATTTGAATGTGTCCTACACATATTTTCATTTGCTCCATCACAAAAAATATATTTTTTTCTCTTAGCAACATGTAAGGGCCAGAAAATTTTATGTAATTTTTAATAATTCATAATTTACTGTAATAGCTGGAAATTCTATAGCTAAAATGTTACTCCAAGACGGCTGTAAATTCCTAAACATTTCACACTTTTGATGGTTCAGGGCTGTGCACATGCTCAGGACATACTGTTTTAGGCTATATTTACATGACAACGATGTAGTCAAAAACTGAAAAGTTTTTCCCTTGCGTTTTTAAAAAGTTTCATGTATACACAACAGTTTTTTTCAAAATGATTCGCGTTTACACGTATCCGCGAAAATGGACTAAAATGCTGTATTACATATGCCAGGCCAGTAGTTGGCGCTGTCACCTTGTTAGTAAACAGTACCTGTTGCCATGTGTATATGATGCATCTCCACTGTTGGTTGTAATATTGGTGAAGTAAATCCACACTTTGCTGAAGAAGCATTAGCAAACTCTTGAGCAGCAACAACACTACCTTGTACTCCGTCATTGTTGTGTATGTTTGTTTGCGCTTGCCTTTAAAATCAACACGTACTGCGCGTATCTACATACCTAACACACGCATGAAGTCACCATTTTCAAAGATTCCCGTTTTGGGTGTTTACCCGGAAATGACAACGATGGCATTTTCAAAAAATATGTGTTTTCAGTCCCCAAAATGCTTTTGTCATGTAAACGAACAGGCAAAACGCATAAAAATGTTTCCTGTTTTTTGCTGAAAACGTTGTCGTGTAAACGGCCCCTTAGAGATGCTGTGCTAATGGGGGCCTTTAGGGTGGCATCTCTGCTGTTTTGTGGATGATGTAGTTCTAATGGCTTTTTCGGGCTGTGACTTTCAGCAATTACTTTGCGACTGAGTGTCGGGAGTGAGGGTCAGCTCCCGAGGTCATGGTTCTCAGCCAGGAAAGCATGGATTGGCTGCTTCAGGTAGGGAGTGAGATGTTTCCCCAAGTAGAGAAGTTCAAGAACCTTGTTTTCTCCGCACAGTGTCTGGGCTGACCCTGAGAGACAGGGTGTGAAGTTTGAACATCCAGGAGAGACTCGGAATAGACCCACTGCTCCTTTGCATTGAAAGGAGCCAGGTGAGGTGCCCGGATGCCTCCCAGACACCTTTCAGTGGAGATGTTCCAGGCACGTCCAACTGGGAAGAGACCCCGGAGCAGACCCAGGACATGCTGTAGGGTTTACTTGGCTGGCCTGGGAATGCCTTGGCATCCCATGGGATAGGCTGGAGGAAGTGCCCAGGGAAAAGGACACTGGGCGTCCTTACTCAGCCTACTGCCAATGGTTGGACGGGGATCCAGGATCCAGTCCCATCTCATTTACCCTCTCGCACACCTACCTTCCAGTCTGCTGTCCTGTAAAATTAGGCAAAAAGCCAATTAAAAATGATCAAATTCAGCCTTTCCTAGTGATGAGATCAAGCTTTTCAAGTCATTGTTGCAATTTTGACAAAGCCTTTTACAGTATATGTCAGCCAGCTAGATGTTCAATATTAACAGAGAAAACAAATATTTATAATTTAACTTTAACTTTATTGTAAAAAGTTAAAGTTTAAAGTTACATTTATTGTAAACTTTATTGTAAAAATATAATTCCAAATGCTCATGATAGCTTCCGCCACATAAAGTGGAAAAGCAAGAGTTGAGAACATTTATTCAGCATTATGGCAGACCAGTGACCTTAATTCAAGTCAGTTACATTGCATGTAAAGTTTTGGGAGTTTGGGGATTCTGTTGCATATTGTTAGTTGATCCCTGATGCATGTAAATTATATAAAATATACTGGAAATCATTACATTTTTTGGCGTTTCATTCAACATGTCAGCTGAGATGAGTTTATCGTTTCCAGCTCGTAAACATGCGTTTTGAATGTGTCTCCTCTGACCACTTGTGTTCAGATTTCGTCACACTCTACATCAGTTTCACAGGAGCACTAAGTATGGTGCATGAATGCTATTGAATTAACCAACCCAGGTAACACAGTTTATGAATGAGCAACTGAAGAAAGGAGAACAGCTGTGATTTTTGGTGATAATGTCATTTACTGTAAATTGAAATTAGCTGACTAGTATCTGTTATGGAGCTACTCTTTTTATGAACTAAATGAGGCCTCATAATGTATTCTCAGATTATATATATATATAAAATTATTATTATTATTATTATTTTATTTTTATTTTATTTTTATTTTTTTTGGAGAGGGGGGTCTTAAAGCTTCTGTTGTGTGTTCAGTGACATCATGGATCTGTTCTTTAACCTTAATGAAGAGTGTGGCAAATGAGAGCATGGAGGATTAGAAACCACATGATTTGCTGCCTCAAACTAATCATGTCCAAAAACCACGAGCTTGACCCATGCCCTCGCCTCTGTGATGTAAAAGTTAAATTAAAGAAATACCAAGATTTATCATCTGTCATGAGATGTCCTTGCAGATAAAGATTAAATGTAGTTTCCTGTTATTTACTGAATAATAACAAATTATTCTGTCAGTTCTACTTCTCTATTACTTTCAGTGATCAAAGACTTTATTAAAACAGTATGCCAGTAAGTAATTTTTGTGACATTTGAACAGAACAGGATATTTAGGGCAGACCTTGACTTTATTCATCGTATTCGTCATTTTATGACTTATGGAAGGGGTTGTAAAATATGAAGAGAGATTCAGAACGAGATTCGGGACAGTTGGGACAGTTCTAAGGGCTCTGGTCAGATGGGTGGGTCAGTTTTGTTTTTTTGTTTTTTAATTTCAAAACATTTATGCTGTACCATCACAGGAATAAACTGCATTTTAAAATATATTCACATAAAAATAAATAAATAAAATTTAATGGTATAAAATTTCACATTATTGCTGTTTTACTGTATTTTTGATCAAATAAATGCAGATGGTAGTGACTTGTAGTGTAGTGTAAAGTATTTTTAGTTAAAGGGATACTCCAAACCAAAATGAAAATTGTCATTAATCGCTTACCCCCATGTCGTTCCAAACCTGTAAGAGCTTTGTTCGTCTTCAGAACACCATTTATGATATTTTGGATGAAAACCAGGAGGCTTGTGACTGTCCCATTCATTGCCAAGTAAATTACACTATCAAGGTCCAGAAAAGTATGAAAGACATCATCAGAATCAGAGCCGATTCCTCCCAATACACAAAGTATGCAAGCTGCGTAGGGTCCCCGAAACACCAGGGGGCACCCTTGCTCTCAAAGATGATTTAATTTTAGTTACGTTTTTGAATTTGGCCATTTATGTCATTTCTTTTAATGCGGTGTGCTGTCGCCCTTTCTATGTAAAAATCAGTCAAATCATCTAACATGAATGTCATACAGTGTCTTACTCAAGACAAAAAAAAAACCCTGTTGAAAGCGTACTGAGCTGCAGAACAGACACTGTTGCTCAAGCACTTTCCATGAGTGCAATTCGAGACAGAGTGAACAAGGACAAAGGCGTTTCGTTAATTCATAACTGATCTCTCGGTTGACACAGAATAGCGTATGCAGTTTGCGTTCAGCGGATGTTCTCCAAAATGGCTCTACGGTGATGTGGAGAGACACAGAGGAGATAAATTGTTGAATAAAGTCATTGTTTTTGTTTTCTTCGTGTACAAAAAGTATTCTCTTCGCTTCATAACGTTACGGTTGAACCACTGATGGCAGATGGACTATTCTGACGAGGTCTTTCATACTTTTCTGGACCTTGAAACTGTTATTTATTTGGCAGTCTATGGAACAGTCACAAGCCTCCTAATTTTTTTTATTTTGGGTGGAGTATCCCTTTAATGTGGTATGAACAAACTTCATGAGTCATTACTTCATGAGTCAATCTTAAGGAGAGGAAACAAATGTGAGATTACTGTAGTATTTTTCTCATGAGAAACATATGAAAAGCAGGAGGCTTTAGCAAACCCACTTATTTGCTCTTCATTATCTCTGTAATGCCTTGAAGAAGTTGAGATAATAAAATAGAACTCATCTCTGAATTTCTTTGCTCTCATTCCTTAATCTGTGCCTCTCTCCCTCAGGACATGTTTGAAAAACCATCCCTGCCTGAGTACAAAGTGGCAGCAGTCCAGAAGTCTCGATTCATCCTGCTGCATTATAGTGTGTCCAAGGCATTGTGGGATTGGATGATTCTACTGGCTACATTCTATGTTGCTGTTACCGTGCCGTACAATGTGTGTTTCACAGCGTACAGTGATCTGGAGACTGCAGGCAGGAGCACGATAGTTAGTGACATCGCAGTGGAAATGCTTTTTATTCTGGGTGAGTTTACTAAGAAAGCAAGCCTCTGAACTGAAAGAACATTCATTATAGAATTGGATGGTTTATCATCAACACAGAAAACTTCAGTTACCGCCTGTAATACATAAGTGTATAAATGCCTCAAAAGAGACTCAAAGTAAATAATAATAAAAAATTAAATAAAAGGAGACTTCCAAGAAAATGTCATTAATCTTCTTTCTCTTTCAGACATCATTCTTAACTTTCGCACCACCTACGTGAGTCAGTCAGGGCAGGTGGTGTACGAGCCTCGCTCCATCTGTCTGCATTACGCTACCACGTGGTTCTTCGTGGATCTGGTGGCTGCACTGCCCTTTGACCTGCTCTATGCATTTAACATTACTGTTGTAAGTTCACATGTGTGAATGTAGAAAGCATTTTATTTCCCAATCATATGGCTTATATAAAAAATTGTAGAATGGGGAGGGTATGATGGTTCATGGTGGTACCATGATCTACATGTATAGGCCATGGTACTGAATGATTACCATGTTTGTTTTCCAAAGTATTACAAAGTACTTTTTTGTTAGTTTTTTGGAGCAAGCAAATTATGTGATTACTAGGTACTATTGACACACACGTTTGTGCTTGTTCAAACATCTCTAGTGCACCTGCTGAAAACTGTGCGATTGTTGCGTCTGTTAAGACTGCTGCATAAGTTGGACAGATACTCGCAGTACAGCGCCATGGTACTAACGCTACTCATGTCGATGTTCGCTCTGCTGGCTCACTGGATGGCCTGCATCTGGTACATCATTGGACGCAAAGAAATGGAGACCAATGCTAATGGAGCCTGGGACATTGGTGAGATATTAAAACACTCTGATGAGTTAAATAAATCTTTGAAAGAGTTGCTTTGGTGACACATTGATGCTTATTCTGGCCAAAAACGCCCACTTAGGAATAGGAGAGGAAGAGACCATGTGACTAACGCGTAAAGTGACCAGCTTTTGATCAATAGCATTTTTCTGTTGGCTTTTGGATCATTGCAGAAAATAATTTCAGTGACCAGCAAAAGTTTATGATTCTTAAACATTTTGTTCAACACAACCTAGTATAAAGCTAAATGTAGGCTTTAAACTAATTACACCAACAGTTACATGACTTCAATATCACCCATTCAAAAAACCCATCGACTTTAGGATTATGTAACCACTAAAATGTTAACTTGTTAGCAATGATGTAATGCCTGCAGCACTCTATCTTATCCTTCTGAATAAACAGATTGGTCTCAATCCATCCTGGATCTTAGACCAGAGACTGCTTTGTGGATCTAAAAAATGTGTACTTTCATGTAAGATTATCCCTTATCACACACCTCTGAGGTTTATATTTGAAGGAAAATGTTATCAATATACAGTTATCCACTTAAGGTTATTTTTGGCTTCATGCATGTTCACAAAGTGCAAATTATGCTTCTTTCACATTCTGAACTACCTTGGCAATTGGTTGGTATTGGCGCAGCTGGAGACTAGTGCATTATACATTGTTTTCTTTTGTAAAATATCTTTACAAAACAAAAATGACAGCTCTAAACTGTTGGTAATTCACTGCAGTATACTGTATGTTACATGCTTACATTACAGTACAAAATTATTCATAAACGTCTCATTTTGTATAGATGATCAAAACTTAAAGTCTAAAACCAATGTAGGTTTAGCTACATACAATTGTTTTTCATTTTAATTAGTTTAGAATATATTTTAATGTTACTGTAGAAATGTAGCAAATTTCTGTTATTCAGTTTTGTTTTATGTTTGAATTTAAGTTTAACAGTTTTGACATGTAGTACATAGAGTTTTGGTGGTGGTTTTGCCTGAGTAAGAAATGTAATTTGAAAGATGTGGTCACTGAATGTATTTTGTGCCAAATCAAAGGAAAATGATCCAGAGTTTAGCCCACATAGACTATTGGTGTAAAGAGTTTTGAAAAAGTATTGAGAATTGGGTTCTAGAGCTTGTAAAAAACTGTAAGAAGTCCAACTCGACTTAGTGACTGTGTGTGGCTAATGCGCATTTCACAGTCAAGCACGTGGAAACTATTCATCAGTTTTTGGCATATATGAAGCTAGGGAAGAGTGCCTTGGAGCTGATGGTGGTTGTGTCTGCCAACACGCTGTTGGGGACTTTTGCATGAGATTTCTGCTGCTGGCTGAAATTAACTTGGTTCACAGTAAATGCTGCCCCATACAAACATAATTTCTGTATGTGCTCTGAATTGGAGTTGCTTAAACATTTGGGTACACAACATCTGCCAGGTTAACTCTTCCATTTGCATAATTTCCAATAATTTTGTGAACAGAGAATTCCACCACATTTCTAATAAAAAGCATGTATATACTTTGTTGTCAGTTAAACAAAGAATCTCCATGCACCAACATAGAAGCTTGATAGTTTAATGTTGAAAGTGAAGAAATAAATATTTGAAAATATTTGTAAATATATACTACCAATCAAAAGTTTGGGATCAGGTTTTTAATTCTTTTTAAATAAGTCTCTTATGCTCATCAAGGCTGCATTTATTTGATCAAAAATACAGTATAAACAGTAAAATTGTAAAATAATATTACAATTTAAAATAATGGTCCGCATGAAATCAAAATAGACTTTATTTACTTTGCTAGCGCACATTGCAATTCTTGATGTGAACAACTAATCCGTGCAAGTTAATCTGCTGAAAAAAATAGTTTGTCTTGGTAACCTTTAATCAAAATCTGAACATTTGCTTCTGCTCTGGAATGGTATTCCTTCTCTGATGACGTCGGTTTGACGGCTTGGGCAGAATATCCTTAAACATGCCCCTCCAACCGTTAGGTTGCTATTAGTGAGAGGCAGAGAGGAGGAGCGCAAAAATAAAACCATGTCCTCTATTCAATATTCTGCTTCAGATGAAAATACGTCACTACACTGAAATAAAGTCGACAGAAACTTCCGGTTCATGCAGACTTTAATATATGTTTATATTATTATTTAATGTATTAAAATTTAATAAAATAACATAATTTATTAATGTGGTGGCATAGCTGAATTTTTATCAGCCATTGCTCTAGGCTTCAGTGTCCAATGGTCCTTCATAAATCATTCTAAAATGCTAATTTATTATCATGTTGGAAACAGTTTCATTTTTTAGAATCTGTGATACTTTTTTCAGGATTCTTTGATAAATAAAAAGTTAAAAAGAACAGCATATATATTTAAAATCTAAATGTTTTGTAACAATATAAGTCGTTACTATCACTTTTTATCAATTTACCATATCCTTGCTGAATAAAAGTATTAATTTCTTTAAAAAAAAAAAAAAAATTACTGACTACAAACTTGTTAAAATTATTTCTGTTTTGAATACATTAAATAAATGCAGTCTTGATTAGCATAAGATAAAAATAAAACATTAAAACATTAAAAATCTAACTTTTCAACAGTAGTGTAAATATTAGTATTATAATTTTACTATTGTACTGTACAGTAAATTATAATTATTATTAAAGGGGTGGTTGATTGCGATTTCACTTTTTTAACGTTAGTGTGTGATTTTGCTGTTTGAGCATAAACAATATTTGCAAAGTTGCAGCACTGAAAGTTCAATGCAAACAGAGATAACGTCTTTTAAAATTCTGGCAGTTTAATGTCTACAAAAACGGCAGGTAAGGGACTACAACGAGCTTCTTCCCAGGTCCATTACGTCACAAACCCAGATAAATAAAGATCATTCAGATCGTCAGATCAGCTCCAATAAACTGTTCCATTTATACACTTATTTTCACATAGCAATGAGAAGCGTTATACATGGACACGCGTACACTGTAAGAAAAATCTGTGACATTTACGGTAAAATACCGGCAGCTGTGGTTGCCAGAACTTCAACGTTAAAAATATGGTAGCAACATTTTAGGTTTTACAGACTTAACTTAAATTCACAATAAAATACCGTATTTCATTAAATGATCTAATGTTCATAAACCAACATATTGAAGTACTAATATCTGTTTTGAACCATTGTAATGCACTACTAACCACCAAAAACTGGTTGTGATGAGAAAGTAACATGGTGAATCAAAGCTCATCACCAACTTCCACAAGCTGAGAAGGGATATATATATATATATATATGATATATATATATATATATATATATATATATATATATATATATATATATAATATATATATAGAAGGTGCACAGTCACATTTTGACATTGTGTAAAAACCATCATGGTAACACACATGATACTGAAGTAATGCAATAAACATTAATTTAACAACTTTAGATGAAAGATAAAACCCTAATGTACACAACTGATAAGAAAAAACTAAGAAGAAACATAGTTATTTCAATGAAAAAACATAAAATATGAAGTGTCATGCAGTTTTTCACTGTAAATTCAACAATGACTTTTTCTTTTTCACTTCCAAAAACTGTAATTTTAACGTTATTTTACCGTAAAATTACATTAAATGTAATTACATTTATTCACCGTATATAGTATGGAAACTTACTGATAACCAATTAACAGGTTTTTACTGTAGCATTTTTACAGTCTTTTACTGTTAAGATCACAATCATTTTTTACAGTGTATGGTTGCTGTGCTGTATTAAAGCTTTAATCAGAATAAAACCGTATATTGTTTACGTCATTGTTTACAATACAACCGGAGCACATTGTGAGCTTGAGGGGCGGGATGTTCAGACGCGATCTAGAGGCGGTTTAACGAATCACAGTACACTGAGCCAGCTGACCAATCTCAGCCCATCGCGTATTTCTGAGGGAGGGGCTTCATAAAAACAGGAAATAATCGAGGCGTCTGTCAGAGAAGGGAAAGATCGGTGTGGAATAAAGGTAAATTATGTGAAAAATAATGCGTTTTTTAAAAAACAAAGCATGAACACATGTTAGGATTTGTCCCATAAACACATTCTTGCATAGAAGAATTAGTAAATAGACAATTTGAATTTGATCATCACCATAATGTACAATTCGTTGAATACTAAGACTTTATCTCTTCATTTTTTGTTCACTGAAAGAGGGCTTAGTATATATATTTGTGTGTGTGTGTGTGTGTGTGTGTGTGTGTGTGTGTGTATGTGTGTGTGTGTGTGTGTGTGTGTGTGTGTGTTTGAAGCATGAACTCCCTTAAAAGTAATAATTTTTATTAAAAGCAGACTGTATTTATATTTGACAATATAAGATGTTTCGTTCTTTCTGTCAGGCTGGCTACATGAGCTGGGCAGGCGTTTGGACAAGCCCTATTTCAACAGTACAGTTGGTGGTCCTTCGGTTCGCAGTGCTTACATTGCCTCTCTGTATTTCACCTTGAGCAGTCTGACCAGTGTGGGCTTCGGCAACGTTTGTGCCAACACTGATGCTGAGAAGATTTTCTCTATTTGCACTATGCTCATTGGGGGTAAGCAGTAACTTCCACAGTATTCTAGACAATTTCATTTGTCACAATGTGCTGCTGCATTTGAACTGTTTTTGATAATTGCTTACGCACGATTTCTAAAAAATATAGCAAATTTTTTCAAAACTCTATAGACAAAACCTCAAAGACACACACAAAACATGAAAATTGTCACACATTTATTAAACACCATTTTACAGTTTTTCTCAATTATTTGCATGTTTACTGAATCTTTGGCCCATTGTCCCAAACACACACACACAAAAATCTAACCTTACAAATGGGTTTTTCTTTTTTTACTGTAAAATTTTTTTTTTTTTTTTTTTTTGAATTAGTAATTATAAAAAAATAATTTGCCATCTATGATCAAGAGAAAACAATTAAGGTGAAAAAAATACCACATAATACCTATACCTACTCAAATATTAATAAATAAACAGACACACAATGCATTTTAATGCTTATAATGTCCACAATTAGTTAAAACAAATGTTTTCCCAATTGTTTACACAAATTTGCCAATGTTTTGGCCCAAAACCAATACATTTAAAAAAAATTGTACAGTGGTGATTTCATATGAATTTGTACAATTTCACTTATAAAACCACAAACACAAAATGCTAAACTCTGCAAATCTCTAGTACAAGCAAACTCTGCATCTAAAACTATTTTATCTCTGGCTCTGCCCAAAATTGTCTTTTGTAGCAAAATGACATATTAGCATCATATGAATAGATCCGGCTACCAACTAACACAAACCATTGCACAACTCAAACGTTACTCTGAATATCCCAGTGGGTCTTTGTCTTTTTTCATTGTCAGTGTTACAATGTAGCTGGTTATAAAAGAATTTTACAGTAATGCATAACTACTCAGGTATACATAAAAATACACACACAAATGCAATATAATGACAAATAACTGGGATGTAAGATGTACATCCCAGGAAGTAAGACCTCCCTCCTATTTTGGTCATTTGTAGCATACCCAAAATGCATTCTTTTTATATATATATATAAAAAAAAACACATTTTCCATACCCAACTGGAGAAAACCAGGAAAAAACATTATTAAGATAATGGGTTTTCTGGAAAACAAACAAATAAACACATGCAAATGTAAGACCTCCCTCCTATTTTGGTCTGGCCACAGCACCTCATCTATATCACAAACAGTGGGGAAAGAATCTATTTAAGTGTTGAATCCAGCTGCTGAAAGACACATCATTCTTCACCATATGCCACATCGACTTCACCATATGCATACCTCATTGCCTGGAGAAGAGACATGGTGGTCATACACCTTCCGTCACCATGCAAAAAAAAAAAAAAAAAAAAAACTCTCTTCCACTGGGTAGGAATGGAGAATATATTGTACAAGGTACAGAATAAATAATAATCATCTTGTCCCAGGGGGCATCTTACTCCATCTTATCCAACCACTTTTAATGTGTGAGCAATTAAACAAAAAACAATGGTCACAGGAAAGCACAATATGCTGTCATTAATTATTAATTATTAAGAAACAGTGTCTTCTTGTAGGATAAGAAAGGATAGTCTCATAAATAGTTATACTACAGCACTACAGTGCTTCAAAATGTTACGTAGAATGTAGATTTTAAATCTGGACAGAAAGAAGAACAAAAAAATCCATAAATGTAAAACTTTTCTATAAATGATTAACATTATTAACATCATCTTCTATGATTGGCAACACAAACATCTCTGCTAATGTCTCAAAAAATGTAGTTTAGAGTTTTCCCACAACCTAAAAACAGTTAACAAAACAATAATTCTCACCATGTGAACAAACCACTCACCCATGAGCCAGAACCTCAGGATTTATAATAACAGCCACAAACAGGTTCATGGACTTTTTTCATTGTACTGTAAATGTCACGTGTTTAACATTACATGTTTAACATTAGCCTGTTTAATGCCCTTATTTCTAGTTTGTTAGATGGTGGATCAGATTGGTTGTTTCTCTTACACAGCTCTCATGCACGCTGTGGTGTTTGGGAATGTAACAGCCATCATCCAGCGCATGTACTCACGTCGCTCACTATATCACACGCGCATGAAAGATCTGAAGGACTTCATTCGTGTTCACCGGCTACCACAGCAGCTTAAACAACGCATGCTGGAATATTTCCAGACCACCTGGTCTGTGAATAATGGCATTGATGTCAATGAGGTGAGAAAGTGCTTGGCATTATCAAGTGTTTATTTTTTCTTATTTATTTACATTTTATGTCTAATTATTTTAGTCTGTGTAGAGATAATCTTTTTTTTTTTTTTTTTTTTTACCACATGTGGTATATCAACACACCATCCAAGGTGCTGCGGAATATTACTTAAATATAACATGTTACACTATTGCATAACTCCAAACAAAACATTGTTACTTTTTAATTTAAAAGTGTGTGCATGGTCTGTTTCTCTTTACACTGCAAAAGTGGCATAGATTTTGATTACTTTTGACCTAACTCATTTATCACTGTTTAGTACCATATTGACAAAAATACAAAAAGAAAGATAATATATTCCATTCTTTGTCCATCCACTGTTTAAATGTAAACACACTCTAACTCAGAGCATAGAGCCTAGTGCCTAGTAACAACCACCTTACCAACTGAGATAACCCTGTAAACAGTAAAAGATGATACTGGTAAACTCTGCTGAGCAACGAAACGTAGGCTGCACAGCTCTGGATGTCATATTGTGTCTTGCACAAAACCTCTGAGCAAATCATAGAGTTTGTTCAGAGTGCAAATGCTGCTTAATTTCTGTGGGGCAATTCTGTTCCCTTTAAATGCACCCCTAGATTAATGCTGAACAATCAGCATATGAGAGTACGCATCCATTAGTTTCTCAGACACAAAACAGCTCTCAGTATGGGTGTGTGATAGGATTCGTTTATGAGAAACCATTTTGAATAGGCACCGTGGAGAGTGCCAATTCAATTGTCTTACGTAGATCCAGAATTGGTTACACCACCTAGCCAGAACTGAAAGAAACTGCAACACATTCGTGTGACAGGATACGGGCACAGAGGCTCATTCATGAGATAAGGCTGCACTGGTGGCACTCACCGGTGAAGAGGAAGAGCCCTTTGTTAAAAGGAGACTGTTTGTATTTGTTGTTTTTTCTGCAGCTCTTGCATGATTTTCCTGATGAGTTGCGTGCCGATATAGCCATGCACTTAAACAAAGACATCCTGCAGCTGCCCGTGTTTGATGGTGCTAGTAGGGGCTGCCTGCGCTCGCTCTCCCTCCATATCAAAACCACTTTCTGTACACCAGGGGAATATCTCATCAGACAGGGGGACGCATTGCAGGCCAACTACTTTGTCTGTTCTGGGTCACTGGAGGTTCTGAAGGACAACATGGTCTTGGCTATTCTGGGTTTGTAACATGTATTTGTTGCTTTTCTACCTTTTGACTTGTTATTTGGACATTTTATATTGATTATTCTTCTGAACGCTACATGCTGATGTACCATATGTTGATGGAATGTTTCAGGTCTACAACTGTCCATTACCACAGCAACTACTTTCAAATCTTCTCCAGTTCATGAAAACAAACTAAAATCATGTTTACAGTACAATAACAAACTTAGGAGCAATTGTGCCAGACACATTAAAAATACAAACATGAAGTTTATATTATTATTATTTTTTTTTCTAAAAATGTCTATCGTTTGAACTATACAGTTGTCTTAAAAATACTTCTAGTAGTGGGATTACTGGTCTATGTGGTCTACAGTATAGTACAACTACCATATTATACATAGGTAAACAAAATTAAATATTAGATTCATACAGTATAAAAATGAATTGTAATAGAGTAGATGATTTTATTCAGTGTTGATGTCATTACAGGAAAAGGAGATCTGATTGGCTCAGACCTGCCAGGCCAGAATCATGTGATCAAGACTAATGCAGACGTAAAGGCACTGACATATTGTGACCTGCAGTACATCAGTATGAAAGGTTTAAGTGATGTTCTTGAACTATATACCGAGTATGCCAGCATTTTCACTACTGACATCCACCTAAACCTCACATACAATCTAAGAGAGGACAGTGAGACTGAGGTAAGACTACAATCTCTCAACACACATACAGTATTTACTTACATAGTAAACCAAAACATTCATTATCACTATCAAAGCTGTCACATCAAAATTAGCTAATCCACTGTGCTTGTATGCCTGGCTCGGGCCCCAAGACTTGGCTCAAGCTCTGAAAAACAAAACACTTTTGGAAAAAGACAGATGGACTTCATTTAATGTATGCAGCAATCTGTAGGCTAACCACAAGTTCCACTATTTAAAGCAATGGTAACCAGAGAACTTAAACAGAAATACAAACATTACTGACCTGACCCTTCCTTTGAATTATGGGATTTACTTTACTACAGCTGCCAACTTGGCCATTCCAATTTTTCTGAAAGTGGTCTGTCTCAGCTATATATTGTACAGTCTCTGACCTATTCCCTGGTGTCATTTCTTTCTCCTTGCAGCAGAACTACCCAGACTCCAGTGCAACAACTGAGAATAAGCTTCCTTCCATTGTAGACAAGGCTAATGTTCCAGACAAGTACTCCCATGTCCCACCTGCTTCCAATACATGCCGAAATCTTCTTCTGCCCAATCTAAGCAGCCCAGTACGACATTCATCACTGGGGAATCTTTTAGGGGAAGAGTTACTGCAGTTCAACACCCTGCGACAGTCTCGTTCACCTGTCAGGGGCTGGAGTCCAAACCCTTCCCCCAAACATCAGATCAAAGTACAGAAACAAACCCATCCTCCCTCACCTATACCCAAATCCACCCATAGGACACAAACAGATTCTGGAGGTACAGGACGCAAACCTGCCAAACTGCTCATCCCCACTCTCAACTGCTTTGGGCCACCAGATCTTAGTCCAAGGTAACATTCTTAGACAGTATATTCTACTTAAAAGGATGCGCATTTTGACATTTATGCCATAGATCATCAAAAGAATTGATACTTGCTGTGAAAGGTGGTCTTAAAGCCGTGACACACCAAACTGTCATCAAAGAACTAGCGGCGATAAAAGACAATTGTGCTGTCAACCTCACGTCATCTGCATCTGGGCCAAAAAGGTGCACTTGAACACACTGAAAAGAACATACATTCTCCACTGGTGGTGTCAGTAAGCAGTATTCATATTTGTCATTCCAAAAAGTAGTCGTGTTTGTCATTCCAAAAAGGTCACCAAAACTAGGACTGCAGATATACAAACCTTAAACAAAGCAGCACTTGTTAACCATATGTTTATTGTTGATCAGTTGGTCTTCACTTTCTTCATTCCATACGGCCATGTCATTTGAAAATATTTGCACATTGGAATGCTCAGGTAAAATTAGAACAGCCTTTAATAATTGCCCTGTTGACTTTGTCATTTGCTCACTTTCATCACTTTTGGTTTTCCTCCCGTGCTCTGGTTCCCTAAGCTGAAAGATCAGAGGGATCTGTCTCACTGACTTCCCAAAGGAGACTCAAAATGCACAATTGTCCAAAACGTTGCCAAACAGGATCACACTGGTGCAGACAGTGGGGAATACATCGCAAAAACTGAGCTGACAAATGTTCAATGATGGCTCGACATTAGCCGACAATTGACTGTTAGCTTGGTGTGTTACAGCCTTAGGCTTTCTTATTGGGAAGAGCAGAGTTGCCCACCCCTGTATAAATGCATGTTATTGGGTACTTTAAAAAGACATTTGATCTTTTAAAAAATATTTGTGCATAACAGACTCTGACTGTATGGCTTTTCATAGAGTTGTAGATGGAATTGAGGACAACGGACATGTGTTTCATTTTAATGTGGAGGACACCACTGCCAAAACTAGTACAGTGACATCACTGGGTAGTAAGACACTGGACAGTAAGGATATTTTATTCTTAGAATCTAACATATAATATTTGTCAGTTGGGTCATTGCATCTTTGTTTTAATGCAGGGTCTGGTCAGGTGAATGCGTCACTGCTTCAGGAAACAAAGGAAGTGAAAGAGACCATTGACCAACTCAACAATAAGGTACAGTGACAATCTTACAAGACATTAAATCCTTCTAAAATGTTCCTATTTACAGTATAAACTCATAATAATATGAAATCATAATAATGACATGAGGTGTACTCAAGTGGAAAATAAAGGACACAAATTAAGTTTGCAACTGATGGATTATTTGTGTTTTATGATTCTCATGTTTACATACAATATTTTAATACAACTCATTCCTGGGTGCTAACCCAGAGACAACATACAGAACTACCACATTTTGCTATAAGTTTGATTGCAAAATTGCTGTTAATAGCGTTAATCGTCTGTTTGTTTACGTCTTTTATTGATTTTTCTTAACATTTCTGCCGTCTGCACATAAACTGACAGTCATCACTGATAAGATAATAATGTTTATTGTAGAAACTTAATTTTCTGTAAAGTTGCTTTGCAATGATTTGTATCGTAAAAAGCGCTATACAAATAAACTTGAATTGAATTGAATTCCAGATGGGCAACCTGAAACAGGAAGTGTCAATTCTAACAAAGGATCTGCATCACATAATGCACCTCCTGCAAGCACAGATAGCTGTTCGTCATTACACAGCACCTTTGTCCTCCTGTCCCTATGGAGTCCACATGATGTCCAGTTCTTCTATCAGTATGTCTCCAGCCTACATCTTGGGTTCCAGCATCCACATGCAGCACAAAGACCATGTTGTCCCTGAGGGTCTCCTGGGGTCCACATCTTGGAGTCATAGCAGACCTGGTAGTACAGACCCAAACTACCTGTAGCTTTTTTATTGATGAATCCATCTGTAAGTTGGCAGAGACTTTACAGTCTTCATCATCAATTGATTAAATTGTTTCTCTGATATGTGCAGGTGGATCTGGTTTCGCTCAGCAGACTGAGATACAGGGACACATTCACCAGAATGAGCTTAATCAACCCTCTCCTGCCACAGCAAATGAGCCCTGTTCCCATGACTGGAGTTCCTTGTACACCTCAATTCCCTCCAATATCAGCCACCATCACTTATCTTCTGGCTCCTCCCTCCTTAGCATCAGCCCAGGAACCCAGGGGCCAACACCTGGAGAAAGTCCCAGAGCAGAGGGCTTATCACTGGGCATTTGTGCTGGAGCCAGTATCAGCCAGTCACACCCTGTTTTGCATACACTGTTTCCTCAAACATTGGGCGATTCATCTTTTTCTTGCAAGGTCACACCAAGCTCATATTCACACCTACACCTTTCCACAGAACCAGCGTTTCCCTACCCCACTCCAACCATGAATAAAGAGCACTGGACTCTAGAGATGGCCCTCAGTCAGAATGTGGAACCTTCCTCTTTCCTACAAGAGAATTCTCCACCCTCTCCAAAGGAATCGGTTGTAGTTCACTCTTTTCTTGAGAGGTCATCTAAAGTAGAGCACACCAGTCAGGAGTGCCTACTGGGTAATCAAAGGCTGGGCCAAGATAGTGAGACATCAGAGAGCAGGTCTAGCGGGGCCAGTGTAGGAATTTGTAGCCAATCTGAGAGCTCAGAGACCACATGGTGCCTGGATCTGATGGACTGACAATAAGGAATGACTATAATCAACTCTGCAACCAAAATTTCTGTTTGAATTTTAACACCATTTTACTTCATTATGAATTTCATAAGTTCATGAGTATGAAGAGAAAAGGCTGCTCAGCAGTTAATCATCTGGACCATCACCGAATCCCTTTTCCACCAACAGGGTGACTCTGTCGGTCACAGATCCAGTGCCTGATCTGGAACCTTTTCCTGTTCCACTGCAGAAAAAGTAATGGTGTGGAAGAACTGGCGCCACAACTTCAAAAACCTGCTAGTCTTAACCAAGAAATCACAAAATGTTAGAGGCCAGGGCCTGGATGTGCTTACAAAGTAAGTTTTTTTTTAAAAACTAGAATATCTCTCACACATACACTTACACACATACACAAAACTAAACCTTTCCCATTATAATCAGTGAAGCTATTATCACTTTATCTATATTCACATTTCTGGTAAATACACCATAATTGCTGTACACACAACCAACTGCTTTCCTCGTTTTTATTGTTAAAGGGATAATTCACTCAAAAATGAAAATCGTGTCATTTACTCACCCTCTTGTTTTTCCAAACCCATAAGACTTTTGTTCATTTGCATAACACAACTGAAGATATTGGTAATTCTCTCATCATTTTTGTCAATCCATTAAAAGTTCAATCAATCACAATTTTCAAGCTTCAAAAAAGTTCAAAAAGACACTGAACGTATGACCAGTCCATATGAATGGAGTGGTTTAATCCAAGTCTTCCAAAGAGATGCGATATGATGAACAGATTTAATTCAGGCTTTTATGCATATATACAGCTCTGGAAAAAATTAAGAGAACACTCAAATTTTTTCTTAAATCAGCATATCCACATGTATGGCAGCCATTGAATTCATCTGTTGAATTCCAACACAGACACACCTCATTCTGCTGAATGAAGTACTGATTAGGTGATCGCCTCAACCAAATCTCATTTAACAAGGAAATGTATAAAAACCACTGCTGTGGTCATCACTATCCTCTTGCAATAGGCATCAGCTGGATGGCAAAAACAGTGCTAGTAGTACCTCAAAAGTAATTGGAATCAAATAACTATTGACCATAACAAAAGAATTAAAAAGAAAAGTTTTGAGTGAAGAAAAAAGGGTTCAATTTTGGCTTTACTGGCAGAGGGACGCAGTGAGGTTGCTTCCATCCTTAAAATTTCACAGACAGCAGTTCAAGCTGCAGACATTGGGGACAATAAAGCTACAGACCAGCAGAGACTGAGATGACCACCAACTCATTTGAATGTCACTCAACAACCGTAGGATGACACTAAGTGACCTACAAAATAATGGCAAACGGCAGCTGGGGTGAAGTGCATGGCAAGAACAGTTTGAAACTGACTCCTAGAGGCAGAGCAATGCTAGAAAAATGCCCATCAATGAGAAGCAAAGAAGAGCCAGGCTGAGGTTTGCAAGAAAAGACCATAAGGATTGGACCTTCTCGGATGAGTCCAGTTTTAAGCTTTGCCCAACACCTGGTTGTCTAATGGTTAGAAGGAGACCTGGAGAGGCCTACAATCCATCCACTGAATCAAGCCACGTACAGTACAAGGTTGTCCTTGTGCTCTGACAATGTTGGTTTTTCCAGAAGGACAATGCTCCATTCCACAAAGCCAGGTCAATCAAGGTGTGGATTGAGGTCCACCAGATCAAGACCCTGTCATAGCCAGGCAAATCTCCAGACCTGAACCACATTGTGATCAAAAGGAAGATGGATGGTCACAAGCCATCAAACAAAGCCAAGCTGCTTGAATTTTTGTGCAAGGAGTGGCATAAAGTCACTCAACAGCAACGTGAAAGACTGGTGGAGAGCATGCCAATCGAATGAAAGCTCTGACTGAAAATCAGGGTTATTCCACCAAATATTGATTTCTGATCTTCCTAAGTTAAAAACATCAGTATTGTGTTGTTTACAACTGAATATGAACTTGTTTTCTTTGCATTATTTGAGGTCTGTAAACAATGCATTCACTGCTTTTTTGTTATTTTGACCAGCTGTCATTTTCTGCAAATAAATGCTGTAAATGACCATGTTTTTTGGGAGAATTTGGGAGAAATGTTGTCAGTACTATTTAGAATAAAACAAAATTGTTCATTTTACCCAAACATATATACACCTATAAATAGTAAAACTGATCATTTTTCATTGGTCTCTTAATTTATTTTCCAGAGCTGTAGAGCAAATATAATAAACAGAAGCTCAAATGTGTCCAATTCAACAACCTTTTTGGTAACATTTTACAGTAAAGTTCCATAAGCTGACGTCAAATATCTAGAAGAATAACAAAGTGCATTAAATGGTACAACTTTTAGCACTACAAACCAATGTTTTTATGATTATGATGATACTTAAAAATTTGTAAAAAAAATTCTAATTTCAGTTATATCGACCAGCATCTTACTTTGCAATACAATATACTGTACATAAAAATGTCAGCTCATTATCCATTAGATGATGAGCAGGCAAAAATGCAAACTAATTTTTTAACCACTTTATCTTTTCAGAAACTTGGTTCCTGGCATTCCATCCCA